>NC_074726.1:32245718-32545718 GCF_947242115.1 Biomphalaria glabrata | reverse complement strand
CAATCTAATCATTGACACAAAGACATTACCATTCTCAATCTAATCATTGACACTAAGACATTACCATTCTTACTGTCATTATTGGCACTATGACATTACCATTCCCAATGTAAACATTGACTATAAGACATTACCATTCTCACTGTTATCATTGACACTAAGACATTACCATTCTTAATATAATCATTGATACTAAGACATTACCAGTGTCAATGAAATAATTGACAATAAAAAATTACAATTCTCAATCTAATCATTGACACTAAGACAATACTATTCTCAATCTAATGATTGACACAAACACATTACCATTCTCAATCTAATCATTGACACTAAGACATTTTCATTCTCAATCTAATCATTGACACTAAGACATTACCATTCTCAATGTAATCATTGACACTAACACATTACCATTTTCAAAGTCATCATTGACACTAAAACATTCCATTCATAATCTTTTCATTGACACTAACACATTATAATTCTCAATCTAATCATTGACACTAAGACATTACCATTCTCAATGTAATCATTGACACTAACACATTACTATTTTCAAAGTCATCATTGACACTAAAACTTTACCATTCTTAATCTAATCATTGACACTAACACATTACCATTCTCTATCTAATCATTGACACTAAGACATTACCATTCTCAATCTAAACATTGACACTAAGACATTACCATTCACAATGTAATCATTGACACTGAAACTTTACCATTCATAATCTTTTCATTGACACTAACTTATTATAATTCTCAATCTAATCATTGACACTAAGACATTACCATTCTCAATCTAATCATTGACACTAACACATTACCATTCTCAGTCTAATCATTTACACTAACACAATACCATTCTCAATCTTATTATTGACACAAACACATTACCATTCATAATCTTTTCATTGACACTAACACATTAAAATTCTCAATCTAATCATTGACACTAAGACATTACCATTCTCAATATAATCATTGACACTAACACTTTACCATTCTCAAAGTAATCATTGACATAGCATTCTTAATGTATTCATTGACAATAAGACATTACCATTCTCAATGTAATCATTGACACTAAAACATTACCATTCTCAATGTAATCATTGACACTTAGTCATTACCATTCTTAATCTAATCATTGACATACTATTCTTAATGTAATCATTGTCACTTAGACATTACCATTGTCAATGTAATAATTGACACTAAGTCATTACCATTCTCAATCTAATTATTGACACTAAAACATTACCATTCTCAATCTCATCAATGACACTAAAACTTTACCATTCTAAATCTAATCATAGACACTAAGTCATTACCATTTTCAATCTTATCATTGAATTTAACACATTACCATTCTCAATATAATCATTGACACTAAATTATTACTATTCTCAATGTAATCATTGACACTAAAACATTACCATTCTTAATCTAATCATTGACACAAAGACATTACCATTCTCAATCTAATCATTGACACTAAGACATTACCATTCTTACTGTCATTATTGGCACTATGACATTACCATTCCCAATGTAAACATTGACTATAAGACATTACCATTCTCACTGTTATCATTGACACTAAGACATTACCATTCTTAATATAATCATTGATACTAAGACATTACCAGTGTCAATGAAATAATTGACAATAAGAAATTACAATTCTCAATCTAATCATTGACATTAAGACAATACTATTCTCAATCTAATGATTGACACAAACACATTACCATTCTCAATCTAATCATTGACACTAAGACATTTTCATTCTCAATCTAATCATTGACACTAACACATTACCATTTTCAAAGTCATCATTGACACTAAAACTTTACCATTCATAATCTTTTCATTGACATTAACACATTATAATTCTCAATCTAATCATTGACACTAAGACATTACCATTCTCAATGTAATCATTGACACTAACACATTACCATTTTCAAAGTCATCATTGACACTAAAACTTTACCATTCTTAATCTAATCATTGACACTAACACATTACCATTCTCTATCTAATCATTGACACTAAGACATTACCATTCTCAATCTAATCATTGACACTAAGACATTACCATTCTCAATGTAATCATTGACACTAACACATTACCATTTTCAAAGTCATCATTGACACTAAAACTTTACCATTCATAATCTTTTCATTGACACTAACACACTATAATTCTCAATCTAATCATTGACACTAAGACATTACCATTCTCAATGTAATCATTGACACTAACACATTACCATTTTCAAAGTCATCATTGACACTAAAACTTTACCATTCTTAATCTAATCATTGACACTAACACATTACCATTCTCTATCTAATCATTGACACTAAGACATTACCATTCTCAATCTAATCATTGATACTAAGACATTACCATTCTCAATGTAATCATTGACACTGAAACTTTACCATTCATAATCTTTTCATTGACACTAACACATAATTCTCAATCTAATCATTGACACTAAGACATTACCATTCTCAATCTAATCATTGACACTAACACATTACCATTCTCAGTCTAATCATTTACACTAACACAATACCATTCTCAATCTTATTATTGACACAAACACATTACCATTCATAATCTTTTCATTGACACTAACACATTAAAATTCTCAATCTAATCATTGACACTAAGACATTACCATTCTCAATGTAATCATTGACACTAACACTTTACCATTCTCAAAGTAATCATTGACTTAGCATTCTTAATGTATTCATTGACAATAAGACATTACCATTCTCAATGTAATCATTGACACTAAAACATTACCATTCTCAATGTAATCATTGACACTAAAACATTACCATTCTCAATGTAATCATTGACACTTTGTCATTACCATTCTTAATCTAATCATTGACATACTATTCTTAAAGTAATCATTGTCACTTAGACATTACCATTGTCAATGTAATATTTGACACTAAGTCATTACCATTCTCAATCTAATTATTGACACTAAAACATTACCATTCTAAATCTAATCATAGACACTAAGTCATTACCATTTTATATCTTATCATTGAATTTAACACATTACCATTCTCAATATAATCATTGACACCAAATTATTACTATTCTCAATGTAATCATTGACACTAAAACATTACCATTCTTAATCTAATCATTGACACAAAGACATTACCATTCTCAATCTAATCATTGACACTAAGACATTACCATTCTTACTGTCATTATTGGCACTATGACATTACCATTTCTAATGTAAACATTGACTATAAGACATTACCATTCTCACTGTTATCATTGACACTAAGACATTACCATTCTTAATATAATCATTGATACTAAGACATTACCAGTGTCAATGAAATAATTGACAATAAGAAATTACAATTCTCAATCTAATCATTGACACTAAGACAATACTATTCTCAATCTAATGATTGACACAAACACATTTTCATTCTCAATCTAATCATTGACACTAAGACATTACCATTCTCAATGTAATCATTGACACTAAAACTTTACCATTCTTAATCTAATCATTGACACTAACACATTACCATTCTCTATCTAATTATTGACACTAAGACATTACCATTCTCAATCTAATCATTGACACTAAGACATTACCATTCTCAATGTAATCATTGACACTAACACATTACCATTTTCAAAGTCATCATTGACACTAAAACTTTACCATTCATAATCTTTTCATTGACACTAACACATTATAATTCTCAATCTAATCATTGACACTAAGACATTACCATTCTCAATGTAATCATTGACACTAACACTTTACCATTTTCAAAGTCATCATTGACACTAAAACTTTACCATTCTTAATCTAATCATTGACACTAACACATTACCATTCTCTATCTAATCATTGACACTAAGACATTACCATTCTCAATCTAATCATTGACACTAAGACATTACCATTCTCAATGTAATCATTGACACTGAAACTTTACCATTCATAATCTTTTCATTGACACTAACACATTATAATTCTCAATCTAATCATTGACACTAACACATTACCATTCTCAGTCTAATCATTTACACTAACACAATACCATTCTCAATATTATTATTGACACAAACACATTACCATTCATAATCCTTTCATTGACACTAACACATTAAAATTCTCAATCTAATCATTGACACTAAGACATTACCATTCTCAATGTAATCATTGACACTAACACTTTACCATTCTCAAAGTAATCATTGACATAGCATTCTTAATGAATTCATTGACAATAAGACATTACCATTCTCAATGTAATCATTGACACTAAAACATTACCATTCTCAATGTAATCATTGACACTTAGTCATTACCATTCTTAATCTAATCATTGACATACTATTCTTAATGTAATCATTGTCACTTAGACATTACCATTGTCAATGTAATAATTGACACTAAGTCATTACCATTCTCAATCTAATTATTGACACTAAAACATTACCATTCTCAATCTCATCATTGACACTAAAACATTACCATTCTAAATCTAATCATAGAAACTAAGTCATTACCATTTTCAATCTTATCATTGAATTTAACACATTACCATTCTCAATATAATCATTGACACTAAATTATTACTATTCTCAATGTAATCATTGACACTAAAACATTACCATTCTTAATCTAATCATTGACACAAAGACATTACCATTCTCAATCTAATCATTGACACTAAGACATTACCATTCTTACTGTCATTATTGGCACTATGACATTACCATTCCCAATGTAAACATTGACTATAAGACATTACCATTCTCACTGTTATCATTGACACTAAGACATTACCATTCTTAATATAATCATTGATACTAAGACATTACCAGTGTCAATGAAATAATTGACAATAAGAAATTACAATTCTCAATCTAATCATTGACACTAAGACAATACTATTCTCAATCTAATGATTGACACAAACACATTACCATTCTCAATCTAATCATTGACACTAAGACATTTTCATTCTCAATCTAATCATTGACACTAAGACATTACCATTCTCAATGTAATCATTGACACTAACACATTACCATTTTCAAAGTCATCATTGACACTAAAACTTTACCATTCATAATCTTTTCATTGACATTAACACATTATAATTCTCAATCTAATCATTGACACTAAGACATTACCATTGTCAATGTAATCATTGACACTAACACATTACCATTTTCAAAGTCATCATTGACACTAAAACTTTACCATTCTTAATCTAATCATTGACACTAACACATTACCATTCTCTATCTAATCATTGACACTAAGACATTACCATTCTCAATCTAATCATTGACACTAAGACATTACCATTCTCAATGTAATCATTGACACTAACACATTACCATTTTCAAAGTCATCATTGACACTAAAACTTTACCATTCATAATCTTTTCATTGACACTAACACATTATAATTCTCAATCTAATCATTGACACTAAGACATTACCATTCTCAATGTAATCATTGACACTAACACATTACCATTTTCAAAATCATCATTGACACTAAAACTTTACAATTCTTAATCTAATCATTGACACTAACACATTACCATTCTCTATCTAATCATTGACACTAAGACATTACCATTCTCAATCTAATCATTGACACTAAGACATTACCATTCTCAATGTAATCATTGACACTGAAACTTTACCATTCATAATCTTTTCATTGACACTAACACATTAAAATTCTCTATCTAATCATTGACACTAAGACATTACCATTCTCAATCTAATCATTGACACTAACACATTACCATTCTCAGTCTAATCATTTACACTAACACAATACCATTCTCAATCTTATTATTGACACAAACACATTACCATTCATAATCTTTTCATTGACACTAACACATTAAAATTCTCAATCTAATCATTGACACTAAGACATTACCATTCTCAATGTAATCATTGACACTAACACATTACCATTCTCAAAGTAATCATTGACATAGCATTCTTAATGTATTCATTGACAATAAGACATTACCATTCTCAATGTAATCATTGACACTAAAACATTACCATTCTCAATGTAATCATTGACACTTAGTCATTACCATTCTTAATCTAATCATTGACATATTATTCTTAATGTAATCATTGTCACTTAGACATTACCATTGTCAATGTAATAATTGACACTAAGTCATTACCATTCTCAATCTAATTATTGACACTAAAACATTACCATTCTCAATCTCATCATTGACACTAAAACATTACCGTTCTAAATCTAATCATAGAAACTAAGTCATTACCATTTTCAATCTTATCATTGAATTTAACACATTACCATTCTCAATATAATCATTGACACTAAATTATTACTATTCTCAATGTAATCATTGACACTAAAACATTACCATTCTTAATCTAATCATTGACACAAAGACATTACCATTCTCAATCTAATCATTGACACTAAGACATTACCATTCTTACTGTCATTATTGGCACTACGACATTACCATTCCCAATGTAAACATTGACTATAAGACATTACCATTCTCACTGTTATCATTGACACTAAGACATTACCATTTTTAATATAATCATTGATACTAAGACATTACCAGTGTCAATGAAATAATTGACAATAAGAAATTACAATTCTCAATCTAATCATTGACACTAAGACAATACTATTCTCAATCTAATGATTGACACAAACACATTACCATTCTCAATCTAATCATTGACACTAAGACATTTTCATTCTCAATCTAATCATTGACACTAAGACATTACCATTCTCAATGTAATCATTGACACTAACACATTACCATTTTCAAAGTCATCATTGACACTAAAACTTTACCATTCATAATCTTTTCATTGACATTAACACATTATAATTCTCAATCTAATCATTGACACTAAGACATTACCATTCTCAATGTTATCATTGACACTAACACATTACCATTTTCAAAGTCATCATTGACACTAAAACTTTACCATTCTTAATCTAATCATTGACACTAACACATTACCATTCTCTATCTAATCATTGACACTAAGACATTACCATTCTCAATCTAATCATTGACACTAAGACATTACCATTCTCAATGTAATCATTGACACTAACACATTACCATTTTCAAAGTCATCATTGACACTAAAACTTTACCATTCATAATCTTTTCATTGACACTAACACATTATAATTCTCAATCTAATCATTGACACTAAGACATTACCATTCTCAATGTAATCATTGACACTAACACATTACCATTTTCAAAATCATCATTGACACTAAAACTTTACCATTCTTAATCTAATCATTGACACTAACACATTACCATTCTCTATCTAATCATTGACACTAAGACATTACCATTCTCAATCTAATCATTGACACTAAGACATTACCATTCTCAATGTAATCATTGACACTGAAACTTTACCATTCATAATCTTTTCATTGACACTAACACATTATAATTCTCAATCTAATCATTGACACTAAGACATTACCATTCTCAATCTAATCATTGACACTAACACATTACCATTCTCAGTCTAATCATTTACACTAACACAATACCATTCTCAATCTTATTATTGACACAAACACATTACCATTCATAATCTTTTCATTGACACTAACACATTAAAATTCTCAATCTAATCATTGACACTAAGACATTAACATTCTTAATGTATTCATTGACAATAAGACATTACCATTCTCAATGTAATCATTGACACTAAAACATTACCATTCTCAATGTAATCATTGACACTTAGTCATTACCATTCTTAATCTAATCATTGACATATTATTCTTAATGTAATCATTGTCACTTAGACATTACCATTGTCAATGTAATAATTGACACTAAGTCATTACCATTCTCAATCTAATTATTGACACTAAAACATTACCATTCTCAATCTCATCATTGACACTAAAACATTACCGTTCTAAATCTAATCATAGACACTAAGTCATTACCATTTTCAATCTTATCATTGAATTTAACACATTACCATTCTCAATATAATCATTGACACTAAATTATTACTATTCTCAATGTAATCATTGACACTAAAACATTACCATTCTTAATCTAATTATTGACACAAAGACATTACCATTCTCAATCTAATCATTGACACTAAGACATTACCATTCTTACTGTCATTATTGGCACTATGACATTACCATTCCCAATGTAAACATTGACTATAAGACATTACCATTCTCACTGATATCATTGACACTAAGACATTACCATTCTTAATATAATCATTGATACTAAGACATTACCAGTGTCAATGAAATAATTGACAATAAGAAATTACAATTATCAATCTAATCATTGACACTAAGACAATACTATTCTCAATCTAATGATTGACACAAACACATTACCATTCTCAATCTAATCATTGACACTAAGACATTTTGATTCTCAATCTAATCATTGACACTAAGACATTACCATTCTCAATGTAATCATTGACACTAAAACATTACCATTTTCAAAGTCATCATTGACACTAAAACTTTACCATTCTTAATCTAATCATTGACACTAACACATTATAATTCTCTATCTAAACATTGTTACTAAGACATTACCATTCTCAATCTAATCATTGACACTAAGACATTACCATTCTCAATGTAATCATTGACACTAACAATTTACCATTCTCTAAGTAATCATTGACATAGCATTCTTAATGTATTTATTGACAATAAGACATTACCATTCTCAATGTAATCATTGACACTAAAACATTATCATTCTCAATGTAATCATTGACACTTAGTCATTACCATTCTTAATCTAATAATTGACATACTATTCTTAATGTAATCATTGTCACTTAGACATTACCATTGTCAATGTAATAATTGACACTAAGTCATTACCATTCTCAATCTAATTATTGACACTAAAACATTACCATTCTCAATCTCATCATTGACACTAAAACATTACCATTCTAAATCTAATCATAGACACTAAGTCATTACCATTTTCAATCTTATCATTGAATTTAACACATTACCATTCTCAATATAATCATTGAAACTAAATTATTACTATTCTCAATGTAATAATTGACACTAAAACATTACTATTCTTAATCTAATCATTGACACAAAGACATTACCATTCTCAATCTAATCATTGACACTAAGACATTACCATTCTTACTGTCATTATTGGCACTACGACATTACCATTCCCAATGTAAACATTGACTATAAGACATTACCATTCTCACTGTTATCATTGACACTAAGACATTACCATTCTTAATATAATCATTGATACTAAGACATTACCAGTGTCAATGAAATAATTGACAATAAGAAATTACAATTCTCAATCTAATCATTGACACTAAGACAATACTATTCTCAATCTAATGATTGACACAAACACATTACCATTCTCAATCTAATCATTGACACTAAGACATTTTCATTCTCAATCTAATCATTGACACTAAGACATTACCATTCTCAATGTAATCATTGACACTAACACATTACCATTTTCAAAATCATCATTGACACTAAAACTTTACCATTCTTAATCTAATCATTGACACTAACACATTATAATTCTCTATCTAAACATTGACACTAAGACATTACCATTCTCTATCTAAACATTGACACTAAGACATTACCATTCTCAATCTAATCATTGACACTAAGACATTACCATTCTCAATGTAATCATTGACACTAACACTTTACCATTCTCTAAGTAATCATTGACATAGCATTCTTAATGTATTCATTGACAATAAGACATTACCATTCTCAATGTAATCATTGACACTAAAACATTATCATTCTCAATGTAATCATTGACACTTAGTCATTACCATTCTTAATCTAATCATTGACATACTATTCTTAATGTAATCATTGTCACTTAGACATTACCATTGTCAATGTAATAATTGACACTAAGTCATTACCATTCTCAATCTAATTATTGACACTAAAACATTACCATTCTCAATCTCATCATTGACACTAAAACATTACCATTCTAAATCTAATCATAGACACTAAGTCATTACCATTTTCAATCTTATCATTGAATTTAACACATTACCTTCTCAATATAATCATTGACACTAAATTATTACTATTCTCAATGTAATAATTGACACTAAAACATTACTATTCTTAATCTAATCATTGACACAAAGACATTACCATTCTCAATCTAATCATTGACACTAAGACATTACCATTCTTACTGTCATTATTGGCACTACGACATTACCATTCCCAATGTAAACATTGACTATAAGACATTACCATTCTCACTGTTATCATTGACACTAAGACATTACCATTCTTAATATAATCATTGATACTAAGACATTACCAGTGTCAATGAAATAATTGACAATAAGAAATTACAATTCTCAATCTAATCATTGACACTAAGACAATACTATTCTCAATCTAATGATTGACACAAACACATTACCATTCTCAATCTAATCATTGACACTAAGACATTTTCATTCTCAATCTAATCATTGACACTAAGACATTACCATTCTCAATGTAATCATTGACACTAACACATTACCATTTTCAAAGTCATCATTGACACTAAAACTTTACCATTCTTAATCTAATCATTGACACTAACACATTACCATTCTCTATCTAATCATTGACACTAAGACATTACCATTCTAAATCTAATCATAGACACTAAGTCATTACCATTTTCAATCTTATCATTGAATTTAACACATTACCATTCTCAATATAATCATTGAAACTAAATTATTACTATTCTCAATGTAATAATTGACACTAAAACATTACTATTCTTAATTTAATCATTGACACAAAGACATTACCATTCTCAATCTAATCATTGACACTAAGACATTACCATTCTTACTGTCATTATTGGCACTACGACATTACCATTCCCAATGTAAACATTGACTATAAGACATTACCATTCTCACTGTTATCATTGACACTAAGACATTACCATTCTTAATATAATCATTGATACTAAGACATTACCAGTGTCAATGAAATAATTGACAATAAGAAATTACAATTCTCAATCTAATCATTGACACTAAGACAATACTATTCTCAATCTAATGATTGACACAAACACATTACCATTCTCAATCTAATCATTGACACTAAGACATTTTCATTCTCAATCTAATCATTGACACTAAGACATTACCATTCTCAATGTAATCATTGACACTAACACATTACCATTTTCAAAATCATCATTGACACTAAAACTTTACCATTCTTAATCTAATCATTGACACTAACACATTATAATTCTCTATCTAAACATTGACACTAAGACATTACCATTCTCTATCTAAACATTGACACTAAGACATTACCATTCTCAATCTAATCATTGACACTAAGACATTACCATTCTCAATGTAATCATTGACACTAACACTTTACCATTCTCTAAGTAATCATTGACATAGCATTCTTAATGTATTCATTGACAATAAGACATTACCATTCTCAATGTAATCATTGACACTAAAACATTATCATTCTCAATGTAATCATTGACACTTAGTCATTACCATTCTTAATCTAATCATTGACATACTATTCTTAATGTAATCATTGTCACTTAGACATTACCATTGTCAATGTAATAATTGACACTAAGTCATTACCATTCTCAATCTAATTATTGACACTAAAACATTACCATTCTCAATCTCATCATTGACACTAAAACATTACCATTCTAAATCTAATCATAGACACTAAGTCATTACCATTTTCAATCTTATCATTGAATTTAACACATTACCATTCTCAATATAATCATTGACACTAAATTATTACTATTCTCAATGTAATAATTGACACTAAAACATTACTATTCTTAATCTAATCATTGACACAAAGACATTACCATTCTCAATCTAATCATTGACACTAAGACATTACCATTCTTACTGTCATTATTGGCACTACGACATTACCATTCCCAATGTAAACATTGACTATAAGACATTACCATTCTCACTGTTATCATTGACACTAAGACATTACCATTCTTAATATAATCATTGATACTAAGACATTACCAGTGTCAATGAAATAATTGACAATAAGAAATTACAATTCTCAATCTAATCATTGACACTAAGACAATACTATTCTCAATCTAATGATTGACACAAACACATTACCATTCTCAATCTAATCATTGACACTAAGACATTTTCATTCTCAATCTAATCATTGACACTAAGACATTACCATTCTCAATGTAATCATTGACACTAACACATTACCATTTTCAAAGTCATAATTGACACTAAAACTTTACCATTCTTAATCTAATCATTGACACTAACACATTATCATTCTCTATCTAATCATTGACACTAAGACATTACCATTCTCAATCTAATCATTGACACTAAGACATTACCATTCTCAATGTAATCATTGACACTAACACATTACCATTTTCAAAGTCATCATTGACACTAAAACTTTACCATTCATAATCTTTTCATTGACACTAACACAATACTATTCTCAATCTAATGATTGACACAAACACATTACCATTCTCAATCTAATCATTGACACTAAGACATTTTGATTCTCAATCTAATCATTGACACTAAGACATTACCATTCTCAATGTAATCATTGACACTAACACATTACCATTTTCAAAGTCATCATTGACACTAAAACTTTACCATTCTTAATCTAATCATTGACACTAACACATTATAATTCTCTATCTAAACATTGACACTAAGACATTACCATTCTCTATCTAAACATTGACACTAAGACATTACCATTCTCAATCTAATTATTGACACTAAGACATTACCATTCTCAATGTAATCATTGACACTAACACTTTACCATTCTCTAAGTAATCATTGACATAGCATTCTTAATGTATTCATTGACAATAAGACATTACCATTCTCAATGTAATCATTGACACTAAAACATTATCATTCTCAATGTAATCATTGACACTTAGTCATTACCATTCTTAATCTAATCATTGACATACTATTCTTAATGTAATCATTGTCACTTAGACATTACCATTGTCAATATAATAATTGACACTAAGTCATTACCATTCTCAATCTAATTATTGACACTAAAACATTACCATTCTCAATCTCATCATTGACACTAAAACATTACCATTCTAAATCTAATCATAGACACTAAGTCATTACCATTTTCAATCTTATCATTGAATTTAACACATTACCATTCTCAATATAATCATTGACACTAAATTATTACTATTCTCAATGTAATAATTGACACTAAAACATTACTATTCTTAATCTAATCATTGACACAAAGACATTACCATTCTCAATCTAATCATTGACACTAAGACATTACCATTCTTACTGTCATTATTGGCACTACGACATTACCATTCCCAATGTAAACATTGACTATAAGACATTACCATTCTCACTGTTATCATTGACACTAAGACATTACCATTCTTAATATAATCATTGATACTAAGACATTACCAGTGTCAATGAAATAATTGACAATAAGAAATTACAATTCTCAATCTAATCATTGACACTAAGACAATACTATTCTCAATCTAATGATTGACACAAACACATTACCATTCTCAATCTAATCATTGACACTAAGACATTTTCATTCTCAATCTAATCATTGACACTAAGACATTACCATTCTCAATGTAATCATTGACACTAACACATTACCATTTTCAAAGTCATCATTGACACTAAAACTTTACCATTCTTAATCTAATCATTGACACTAACACATTACCATTCTCTATCTAATCATTGACACTAAGACATTACCATTCTCAATCTAATCATTGACACTAAGACATTACCGTTCTCAATGTAATCATTGACACTAACACATTACCATTTTCAAAGTCATCATTGACACTAAAACTTTACCATTCATAATCTTTTCATTGACACTAACACAATACTATTCTCAATCTAATGATTGACACAAACACATTACCATTCTCAATCTAATCATTGACACTAAGACATTTTGATTCTCAATCTAATCATTGACACTAAGACATTACCATTCTCAATGTAATCATTGACACTAACACATTACCATTTTCAAAGTCATCATTGACACTAAAACTTTACCATTCTTAATCTAATCATTGACACTAACACATTATAATTCTCTATCTAAACATTGACACTAAGACATTACCATTCTCTATCTAAACATTGACACTAAGACATTACCATTCTCAATCTAATCATTGACACTAAGACATTACCATTCTCAATGTAATCATTGACACTAACACTTTACCATTCTCTAAGTAATCATTGACATAGCATTCTTAATGTATTCATTGACAATAAGACATTACCATTCTCAATGTAATCATTGACACTAAAACATTATCATTCTCAATGTAATCATTGACACTTAGTCATGACCATTCTTAATCTAATCATTGACATACTATTCTTAATGTAATCATTGTCACTTAGACATTACCATTGTCAATATAATAATTGACACTAAGTCATTACCATTCTCAATCTAATTATTGACACTAAAACATTACCATTCTCAATCTCATCATTGACACTAAAACATTACCATTCTAAATCTAATCATAGACACTAAGTCATTACCATTTTCAATCTTATCATTGAATTTAACACATTACCATTCTCAATATAATCATTGACACTAAATTATTACTATTCTCAATGTAATCATTGACACTAAAACATTACTATTCTTAATCTAATCATTGACACAAAGACATTACCATTCTCAATCTAATCATTGACACTAAGACATTACCATTCTTACTGTCATTATTGGCACTACGACATTACCATTCCCAATGTAAACATTGACTATAAGACATTACCATTCTCACTGTTATCATTGACACTAAGACATTACCATTCTTAATATAATCATTGATACTAAGACATTACCAGTGTCAATGAAATAATTGACAATAAGAAATTACAATTCTCAATCTAATCATTGACACTAAGACAATACTATTCTCAATCTAATGATTGACACAAACACATTACCATTCTCAATCTAATCATTGACACTAAGACATTTTCATTCTCAATCTAATCATTGACACTAAGACATTACCATTCTCAATGTAATCATTGACACTAACACATTACCATTTTCAAAGTCATCATTGACACTAAAACTTTACCATTCATAATCTTTTCATTGACACTAACACATTATAATTCTCAATGTAATCATTGACACTAAGACATTTCCATTCTCAAAGTAATCATTGACATAGCATTCTCAATGTTATCATTGACAATAAGACATTAACATTCTCAATGTAATCATTGACACTAAAACATTACCATTCTCAATCTAATCATTGACACTAACACATTTCCATTTTCAATGTTCTCATTGACACTAAGTCATTACCATTCTTAATCTAATCATTGACACTAAGTCAATACTATTCTTAATCTAATCATTGACATAACATTCGCAATTTAATCATTGACACTTAGACATTACCATTCTCAATGTAATCATTGACACCAAAACATTACCATTCTCAATGTAATCATTGACACTAAAACATTACCATTCTTAATCTAATCATTGACACTTAGACATTACCATTCTCAATGTAATCACTGACCAAAAAAACATTACCATTCTCAATGTAATCATTGACACTAAGTCATTACCATTCTTAATCTAATCATTGACATAACATTCTTAATGTAATCATTGTCACTTAGACATTACCATTGTCAATGTAATAATTGACACTAAGTCATTACCATTCTCAATCTAATTATTGACACTAAAACATTACCATTCTCAATCTCATCATTGACACTAAAACATTACCATTCTTAATGTAATCATTGACACTAATTCATTACCATTCTTAATCTAATCATTGACTTAACATTCTTGATGTAATCATTGACACTAAGACATTACCATTCTTAATCTAATCATTGACACTAGGTCATTACCATTCTTAATCTAATCATTGACACTAAGACATTACCTTTCTCAATCTAATCATTGACACTAAGACATTACCATTCTCAAAGTAATCATTGACATAGCATTCTCAATGTAATAATTGACACTAACACATTACTATTCTCAAAGTCATCATTGACACTAAGACATTACCATTCTCAATCTAATCATTGACACTAAGACATTACCATTCTCACTGTCATCATTGGCACTAAGACATTACTATTCTCAATGTAGTCATTGACAATAAGACATTACCATTCTCAATGTAATTATTGACAATAAAACATTAACATTCTTAATCTAATCATTGACATAACATTCTCAACATAACCATTGACACTTAGACATTACCATTCTTAATGTAATCATTGATACTAAGACATTACCAGTGTCAATGAAATAATTGACAATAAGAAATTACCATTCTCAATCTAATCATTGACACTAAGACAATACTATTCTTAATCTAATGATTGACACAAACACATTACCACTAAGACATTACTATTTTCAATGTAATCATTGACACTAAGACATTACCATTCTCAATCTAATCATTGACACTAAGTCATTACCATTCATAATCTAATCATTGACACTAAGACATTACCATTCTCAATCTAATCATTGACACTAAGACAATACCATTCTCAAAGTAATCATTGACATAGCATTCTCAATGTAATCATTAACACTAACACATTACTATTCTCAAAGTCATCATTGACACTAAGACATTACCATTCTCAATCTAATCATTGACACTAACACATTACCATTTTTGTTGTTTTTATTGAAATTAAGTCATTACCATTCTCAATCCAATCAATAACACTAAGTCATTACCATTCTCAATGTAATCATTGACACTAACTCATTACCTTTTTCAATGTTTTCATTGACATAAGTCATTACCATGGTCAATCTAATCATTGACACTAAGACATTACAGAAAGTAAAAATCCAAGTCTTCACCAGAATTCAAACCTGAAACCCCTGGTTCAGAAGCTAACAACTTTACCACTCGGCCACCACACCTCCTACCTAATTTTACATTCTTTCTGATAATTAAGTAATAAAATGTATTCTTTGTCACAATTGGTCATAGCTAGAAGTTAGGCCTTTCTTAAAATTAGACAGTTTTTGTCTGACATGGTAGTTATCTTCTAATTCTTTTTTTTTTTGGTTTCATTAATGTACTTAGTTTGTAGCTCCTTTTCCATATTTCATTGACCTCAGTTGATATCATGCAGAATGTCAAACTTTTTTTAGGTGGCATGCAATACAATAAAAAGCTATAGTATAATGATCTTGGCACAAAATTTTTTTTTTGTTTTAATTTTCGAAAAGGTCAATAGCAAATATTCTTTTTTTTTATGCTTTGCTAAGCCTACTTAGCATACTTTATAAAAGTGCATAATTTGACTATGGTGAGTAATGCTTATAATATTAGCTTTTTCTTGCATCAAAGTAAATCAGAAATTATTTTTTAAAAATCAAATGTTGATTTAACATGATCATCAATTTAGTTGCTCAGAAAAGAAAAAATGTCTTTGAATGAAAAAATGGTTAGAATTTTTAGAATAGTTAGGGATTAAAATGTAAAAAGAATGCCTTTTAGAATTTGCAATCTATATGGCAGATGATGTAAATGTCATCTGTTTCTGTGGCCTACTGTTATAAAGGTATCATATGGCCAGCACAACGACCAACCTTCTTTACTTTCCCCAACTAATGTCAGATACCCATTAGAATTGCACTGACCCAAGGCATTCTAAAATCCTGAAATTCAAAAACAATCTTCAACAAGATTTGAACCTGAAAACCCTTAGCTCTAAAGCAACCGCACTAAACCACTTAGCACCCCCCCCCCTCAACCACCACAGAGCTGTTGGGTGTTTGAGGTGTCCCTATCTCTACACAAAAAAATGCAATTAATTCTCAGAAAAAAGGACTATTTGCTTATAAATCAAATATTTATCTGATGATCAAAGAAAAACTCAAATCCCTTTAAAAAGTTTGTACAAATGCACATCTCCCAGTATATCAGAAAAACTGTGTTGCCACTCTTTAATGGTGCTTCACACATTGAGCATGTTTGTATTTTATACACCACATTAGATTACTATTGCTTTATGCCTGTGAAATATGGAAAGTATATCACCTGAAATACATCATGAATTAACTACATTTGCTGGGTATTTTAGTGAAGAAATTGTGGTTCAGAGAAACGCACTGCATGTGTCTAATGTCATTGCTGCCCAAGGCTGTCCTACTGATGGCTAGTATTCTTTTTCTGTAACTGTCCCTAATGATAGCGTTGTTGCTAAATTTAAATTTACCTTATTTGTGTTAGACACAATCAACTGAAAAATAAGAATCCATTCGAGATTTAAGTCTCAACTTTGAGATCTTTGACTGTTTGGCGGATCTTAAAATAATGACTGTAAATAAAACCAAACAAACTGCACATGTGTAGTAAATGCCTCTCCTCTTGTTTCTGATTTGTCTTTTCATTGTTGTTAATTAGTCATCTGTTCTTGAACCAGTTTCCACTGTGTAGTAGTCTTTTCGCTCAACAGCACATCCTTAATGACATAATCAAAAACCAACATGACCATCCTAAGGAACACGTCAGAAATGTCATCTTGAGGAAGAAGAGACTGCTGGCAGAAAAGCCTGATACCAAATATTGAGTTGCTGCTGCTGAGAATTTCGCAGTCGACAGACACACTGAGAAAAAAAAAAACATGTTTGGATTTTGGGAGTTATTAGAGAACATGGCTTTACATTACATATCTTGATTCTTAACTTGCTTCATATGTCTCGCTTTTCGAGCAATAATAATGGTCAGTTCAACTTGTTTTGTCTTCATCCTAAAAGCTGCAATACAAAGAAGAATATCAGAACTACTCGATAAGCGATCATCAGCAGCTTGTCCATCGCAACGAAAATCAATGCATTAGTATATTTAGTAAAGTTATTGACAGTTTCAGCAGCCAAACATTTGCAGTTTTCGTTTGATCGAATGTAGGGAAGCACGGTCCTCACTGATAAAGTTAACAATGAATGTGTACATTGAAGATTTTGTTCACGTTTTTAGTTTGTTTTTTTTATTTCATGAATAAATAGAGTATTTAATGTTTACTGTTGAGGCTAAGACTTTGAGCCATGGTTAGCAGCTTGCACTCTGTGAAAAATCCTGAGGGCGCCCATGCCCATGGCTAGATCATCCAGATGATAGATTTAGATATAATAACAGTAATACAGATACTGTGAGATAGAATATATTCTAGATCTAAATCTACATTAGATAAGATAATAAAATCTAATCTAAACTTGTCCTCTAGTCTACTAGTGCCTCAAGGTCAATATTCTAGACCTAGATCTCTCTATATATAATAATAATTTAACTTATGAGTAATAGAGTCTAGAGATCCATATAGACATAGACTATCTACTAGATCTAGATTAACTAGATATGATATTGATAATCTATCTAGACGTCTAGAGTCTAGATCTACTAAAATCTACTTACGGTAAAATCATCGTTAACTAGAATAGAAACAATAGTTACTAGATTTACTAGAGTAGATTTTACTACTACTACTACTACCTACTACTAGTACTTAGTAGTACTACTACTAACTACTAGTACTACTGTACTACTATACTCTTTGACTTAGACAAAATACTAATTAATAGTAATTATGGTACTAGATTTTACTAGATCTAGAACAGTTTAGACTATTAAGACATTTACCCGTGTTGCTTCATCCGATAAAGATAAATGTTCGCGAACAGACAAAAGAATTTTTAGTTTATTTATTTTTTTAGAATTTTATTTTGTTTCTTACGCCTCTTTAAAGTTTCAACCTGCGAATGCTGTGAGTGTGAAAGCAAAACACTCGCCATTTTGTTATTTATATACAAAACTATAGATACGAATTTCGGCTAAGTGATAAAGAATTTAGTAAATATACGATTGCTTTCAACTATTACCCAGTAGATCTAGATCTAGATCAGTGCTTTTCAAACCTTTTTCAACAGGTACCGCTCGTCGATATCCAGTAAACTGAAGTAGATATACTTTACTGTCAAAGAATCGAGTTTTTAAAATAAAAACATCACTATAATGAAGATGTTAAAGCCAGACTCTATCCTGACTAGATATCTTGAAGTAACTGTTTAAAAACGGGCAGTGTATCTGTAACACGCCATTTTTTGGCGCCCCCTCCCCCCTTTTTTATTCTAGGAACAAAAATTGTAATATCATAAATACATTGCGCTCAAATAATAAGAATAACTATAGAGTGTATTACCTAGCTCAAAATATCTACAATATATAGGCCTATTATATAGTCACAATCTAAAACTTCGCTTCTACAAAATGCTAAAGTTTCTCGTGATAAAAAAAGGACTTGCTGTAGCCTATAAGGCTATAACAGTCATTTTTTTAAAGCCGTTTGTGTTCTGACATCTATTGTGTTTCAGATTCACTTATAACAGTTTTGTTTGGCGAAAAATTGATTAGCTATGACTTCTGTTTTAACTAAGAGAACAAAATATCGCATGTCTTTAGGTAAGGTAGGCTATATATAGATAATGTTTTTGCCAAGAGAATCACTTTTGAGATTTATTGAAATACATCATTTAGCCTACATGCTAAAATGCGTACTCAATTATACAAACTATAATGTACCTTAATATTCCATAATAAACTGTAGATCCGTGTTTCTCAAACGTTTACTAGCTGTGAAAACAATTTCATTTGCGCCCCCTTCCCTTTTTTAGCAAGATTTGGTCTAGGGAAGCGCTGAAAGCATCCCAATTGGGATCCGGAACGGTTTAACTCGGTTATAAGGACAAAGAAAAGTAACATACAGACATAATTTTCGCGTTTTTCTTTTAGAAGTAGGCCTAAATGTACAATATATTTTGGAATCCTAATGTACGTAGTAGATGTTCGTTAAAGCTGCTCCGTTTAGACTTTTTTTAAATTTTAATATTGAAACATTCGCTTGTCCAATGTGTAAATTTTTTTTTTTAATGTTTTGAATATTTTTTTCATATTTCAAGTTTATTGCACCCTAGCCCAAACTTCCTCCCAGGACAAGCGGGGATAGTGGAGGGTAGGGAAACCATCGATCATCTGTACTGGACGCATATACCACACAACAAGCCATATCCGTATCCCCTTATTAAACCGACTAAAACCGATAGCAGACAACATCATATCAGAAGAACAAGCAGGTTTTAGACAAGGTCGCAGCACAACAGAGCAAATCCTAAACCTCAGAATACTCTGTGAGAAATATCTCCAACACCAAGAGAATCTTTTCCATGTCTTTATTGATTTCAAGAAAGCTTCCGATTGAGTAGGCCTATAGCACGGAGCACTCTGGGCGACAATGGAAAAGTACAACATTAATAAAAACATAATCAAAGTTATCCAGAACCTCAACAAGGATGCCACCAGTGCCGTGTACTTCAACAATAATATTGGGGACTGGTTCAAAACCACAGTTGGAGTAAGACAAGGCTGCCTACTGTCACCAACACTCTTCAATATCTTCCTTGAAAGGATAATGGAAGATGCCCTCGAGGGCTATGAAGGTACTGTTAGCATTGGAGGAAGAAGAATTACTAACTTGCGCTTCGCAGATGACATTGACGGCCTAGCAGGGACAGAAGAAGAACTAGCTGACCTGGTGATGCGCATTGACAAGACTGCCGCAACATATGGCATGCAAATAAATGCCAAAAAAACTCAAATTATGACCAATAGCCATCAGGGCTTTAAAAGAGACATCAGTATTGGAGGTGAAAAGCTAACTAGTGTTAACAGCTTCAAATACCTCGGAGCTATTGTCTCAGATGAGGGAACAAAACCCGAATTATTGGCCCGAATAGCACAGTCCATAGCAGCCCTTTCAAAACTTAAAATAATATGGAAAGATAAGGGCTTAGCCCTCGGCACCAAAATCAGACTGATGCGCTCTCTGGTCATGGCCACATTTTTATATGCTTGCAAGTCGTGGACGTTGAATGCAGAGCTTGAGAGGAGGATCCAAGCAATGGAATTGAGATGCTACAGAAGGATCCTAGGCATCACATTCAAAGACCGCATCACAAACCAAGAAATCAGAGATGACCTGCTAACTATTGTGAAAAGACGAAAGCTTAAAACCTTTGGCCACATTAAAAGATCTACGGGGCTCGCAAAGACCTTCCTTCAGGGAACAGTGCCAGGGAAAAGAAGAAGAGGCAGACAGAAAAAGCGATGGGAGGACAACATTAAAGAATGGACAGGCCTGCCATTGAGAGAGGTTCTAAACAAGGGAAAAAAAAGAGAGGAATGGAGAAAGACGGTCGACAAATCTTGCCTGGTGCCCCAACGGTCCAACAGACTAAGGGATAGGTAAAGGTAAATCTTCAAACTTCACTTCAAAACCAATGTTGTGAACACATTCTCACGACGCTATACAAACATAAACAAGTATCAACTATTTCACCACACTCTGCAACGAATCTTTCAAGAAGAGCTCATAAAGCCTCAACAGAACTAGTTCTTTTCAAAGCCATCAAACTTTATGGAAACCCAACGTCGTATGTTTAAAATTTGGCACAAGTGACCAAAACAAAAAGTCCAATTTCTACATTTAATGTTGAATGCAAAATCTCATTCATTCTCTTCTATGTTAATGCTTACTTAGGATGCAATGACACACACACACACACAAAGGTTGAATTGTACTTTCGATTGTAGAGTGCTCAGATAGATGAAAAAATTGAGACATCGATTCTTGGGTATAGAAGATCGTACGACTACAACTTGTCTTTGCTTGAGGCAGATAATTACCACCAAATAGTACGCGTACCCTAGTGCTATTAGAGCATGGAATGGGTTGCCTGAGCTATCCAGGAAAACCAGTGACTTGGCAGAATTTAGGTCATTGACTACATGCATGACGCGTAGGACGTAATCATCTTGTTTTTTGAAGTAACGTCTGTATTATATAAGATAAGGCTCGATACCATGTGCATGATTTGATTATAGACCTAGGTTTAGATCCTTTGTATCTAGGAGAGTGGTAGCCATACTCGACTTCAAACATGACTTCATTGGCCTAGGGACACGCGTAGGGCGTAATCATCTATTTGAAGTAGAGTCTGTATTTTATAAGATAAAATACACCCCTCCCCCGGGTTGGCTTGCGGTAAAGAAGGCTTCAGGAAGCAACGTCGAGGAAAAATCAGGAGTGAAGCCCCATAAGTTGGGAGTGTCAACTATAACAACTGAGTTGGTGCCAAATGTAACACGAAGCGTTCCATTGAATTTCACCAGCAAGGTCGAGAGAGGGATTGTGACGCATGGGTCACCCAAAGGCTGGTAATTGGCTGGTAGACCAGAGAATCTCAATGTAGACCAATAGCCTACAAGTGCAACCTTATTTTGAATTGCTGTTTTTTCTACAGCGAATCCTCTACCAAATATAGTAGTTATGTTGTTAGTTCATCACTTAGAATGGGAGAGGCTTGCAATATGGACCAGGATCAAACGTGGACCACCTCGATATTATGGAATGCCGTAAACCAAATATTTAGTACGCAGTAGTGACTGCCCTTACTTAGTTTCATATCTATGTTCATACATCAATGTACAGAAAACGAGCATTTCCCAAGTTAAAGTAATTTTGCGTTTTCGCATATTTTCTTCTAAACTTTGTTCGTTATTCATTTCTGTATGAAATATGGATCGTTTGTGTATTCTAATATAGGCCAGTGGTCTCCATTAGATTCGTGACCATATCGCTAGTGAATTATATCAGATCCCATATGTATTATAGGCTAAGTTTCTGTATTTTTCATTTTCTGTATTGCCAGTAGTTGCTAACAGTGGTTTAGACAAGAACCTGTTTGATGTCTGTTGAAAACAGAGATGTGGGGCTGAATCAAAAGGCAAATACTTCTAAAAAAAAAAACATGGACTGCAGCAGTAAATAGGATAATATTAAAGGGAAGCAACTTGGCAGAGTACAAGTATTATCAGATGTCCGATGAAACTGAAATAGTAAAAAAAAACATTTCTAGGAGACTAGATGCTCTTTGGTGGTACAAAAAAAAAGGGGGCTAATGAAACTTGTAGATGATGTAGCTAAAAAGAACAGCCTCTATCATGCCTTGTTTGAGCAGTGAGATTGCAGCTATATAGTCTTTTATATTAAGTTGCCTGTAGTTCTGATAATGCGCCCTTTTGGTGCCAGTTACTTATATTAGTGAGTTAATAAGGCTTTTTGAGTATGAAGTTTCAGTATTTCACATAACAGCTACACTTTCCCAGCTGTGACCTACATATAATGTTACATTCAGCAGACATAACAATGGTTCAGCTGTTATCACTTTAGGTTCTTATTCGCCTGCTACGATTTGTCTTAAATTTTCTTTTGGTTTCAAATGTGTAATTTCAGTACTAGTTTATAATTATTGATTTTCATTCAAACTGAGATGTAGTTATAAAGTATTTAGATCAGTGCAGTACATTGTAATGTGCTGGCTGAGAAGTTATGGAACAATGTCAGTATTTCTTAACTTAAAACTTAATCTATTCAACACAAGAAAATATATTAACAAGCAAAACTATAATCTGCGGACATGTCAGTCCATTTATTCAATGATCAACATAGTCAACCAAGGTCACTTAGACCCTTAATTTGAAGCAAACATAAATACATGAAATCTGTGTGTACAGCAACAATGGTCATATTTTAGAGTTCACTTCCAGTAGATCCCACAGGACTGGAAGCAATGCTTGCCACTAACACTAAGACTTTGAACTAGGACTGGATAGGATTTCAATTGAACAAGTGAAACAATCAACTCAACACCTTGGTCCATAAGTTGAACTGTTTTGAACCTGGAGAAATGACTCAATATAATTTGACCAGAAGGCAGATCTGTTTCAACAAAAGCCTGAGTTCTAATTCATAAGTCAACAATATCAAGAAAAAAAAAGTGTCACTTTGTAATTTTACAGAACCAACTGAATGGCCAGAGTCTAATGTACATGATATCACACATTCACCCACACTAGATCTACAGATCAACATATGTTACTATCTAAAAATGTTTGAGAAATATATAAATCAATGTTTCAAAAGGGAAAACAAAAGGTTTAAAAAGCTGCACATTGCCATCCAACTAACAATACTCAACAAGAGACTGCAGTCTGGAAACATCCAGATCAAACTGGTTTTATTTTTTCTGTTTTTTGGAACATGTGAGAAGAAGTTAAGGAAATTATACACTTTCAATCAGATTACTAACTTAAGTACTAAGAGGCAACATTATCTATTTCTAGGCTCTAATTAGTAATATGATCACTAATATACCAAGACCCCCCTCCATAATGACGGAAATAAAAAGGAACAGATTACGCTGGGCAGGTCACCTTGAAAGAATGTCAGAGAACAGAGGAGCAGCAAAGATTGTTCACAAAACAAACAAAAAGCAGGCACCTCAAAGGTAGGCCACAGTACAGTGGCTTGACGATGTAGAGGCAGATCTAGAACAGCAGGATAGATCAGAATGAAAAGATGTGCTATAGTAGGTCAGGGCCCTCCAAGGGCTGTAGTCCCACCGGGATGGATGAACATAATGACTATTTTAAAGTTAAACTGCCATTATTACAAACTATTGAATTCAAACATGAGAAGGACCAACTGATTTTTATGTTTTTTTTAAAGTGACTGGATTTTTTTTCTACCTTTCCCAATTGAAATGTTTAATTCCCAATTGAAATGTTTAATATACACACCTCACTCATGTATCTAGCAATGGAAAGATGACTAGAAACTTTAAGACCAGAAAGTATTTACCATAAAGACTAAATAATTAAGCCCCAGCTGACTACATAATCAAGTCTCAGTCCCTAGATCAAGGATATGATTTGTCTCTCTTTTCTTTCATCTTCAGTTTTGGAGATCCATCTGTTTCATTAAACTGTTCCTGGAGAAAAGGAAAAAATCAAACAAGTCAAAACTTAAGACATAGAGAGGTATAGAGAATTATTAAATAAATTCTCTAATTCAAAGCAAATGAAAAAAATAAAAAAATAATTAAAGAAATGTGCACCCATATAAAGCAATAGAACACTGCAAGTCAGACATGGTCATGCCTTATTACTGTTACACAAAAACTAACACCTGAATTGTATTACCAGCTTCAGATAAGAAAGATACTATACAACTATTGTAAATTAAAAACACATATGTTTAACATGGCTTTACAATAGATTGATGCTTACTTAATTTGAAGAAGAAAAAAAAATTTTTTTTTATTACTTGATTTCTAAATCAAAAGTGTATGTTATTAGTGGACTGTAAGTAATCTATGTACATTGTTGTGGTACTACTAATAGCATTGAATATACAATTAATTTAGTTACATTTTAGTATTTAAAAAATAGTTTAGATGTATGTGTATAAAATAATTTGAAAACAAAAGCTTTTAGACCATGCTTATTTATGTCAATTATTTCACATGTGAAGAATGGTTCTTAGTGAATATAACAAAACCAAAAAATCAGTTTTCTGTCCATAAATGTTTACCTCTGTAAAATAACACAAATTAAACCTTTATGGCAATATCAAAAGGTCCTCAGTGCTTGCAAAACTCTCCTCCAGGGAACAGCACCAGGAAAAAAAAGGAGACAGAGGAAGCAATGGGAACACAACATTAAAGAATGGACAGGCCTGCCAATGAAAGAGATTCTATTAAGAGGAATGGAGAAAGATGGTTGACCTATATTGTGTGGTGCCCCAATAGTTCAACAGACTAAGGGACAGGTGAAGGTGAAAAGTTTACCTTGCTCTTAGAGGAGTGACTCTGTTGTTTAGATTTCTCTTTATAATCTCTCTCTGCATACATTTTGGAGGATCCATTGGCTTCCCCATTTTGTTTGCCTACATTTAGTGGAGAAAAAAAAGTTTGGAGCCTTGAGGCAGTGCCTTCATCTCAAAAATATTTGTACAGAAGTGTGTAAAACAAGGAGTTCTAGAATGATTCTATCAATACGTACGTGAAGCTAGATAATGATCCTCACTTTTTCTTCTTTTGGAAAGTTCTGGGTCATAGGTTTCAACAGTGTTCCTGAAGAGAATCACTGGAGTTGATATAATACATTTATAATCTCTCCTAAACTAATTTGATACCACTTAACAATTATCCCAATGTGTCCTAGTCTACATTTTTATAGCATTTAAGAATAATACAATTCATAATCTTTTCTTAAAATATACAAAAAAATGTTTTTAATTGCTTAAAATTTAATTTTGAATAGTTCCCCTTGGAATACACAGATTTCTTATTTTCAATCGTGTTTTTCCCCAAAAAAGGATGTTTTTCAAGAGTGGGGGCTAAAAAAAAAGGATCTATATTTAATATTAATTTTTCATATGAAAATGACATGGGATAGTGAGCTCAAGACAATTAATTTATGTTTTATATACATTATATATTAAGTTATGTTAAAATATGAATAACTATCATTAAGAACAGTTTTAGTTCAGTTTGGATCATAAAATATGGTCTAGATCTTAATAGACTTGGTAAGTCAGTAAGTTTTTATTTTTACATTCCATTATCCAAAATAAAATATCGTTTAGGTTTTATAAATATTAGTATTTATCTAAAAAAGGCATACAGTCCCATTTAATTCTATACCAAACTTAACATTTTCCGAAAACAAACAAACAAGTTGTTGAAGTTTAATCATAACAGGGTAGTGAAATACATATGAGCAAAATGGATAATTCAGTTGGAACATGGAAAATAATTATGGAGAGAAAGAGTTAAAAAAAGATTTACACTAGGACACAAAAAAAATAAAATAAACATACCCTCTTTTTATCTTTACGATCTTTTTCCATTTCAAAAGACTCATCAGCTTCTTGACTTGTGGGACTCTGTCAAATAATAAGTAAACTGGGAATTAGAGCTCTATATCTGTTGCTGTTACCAAACAGTGCTCTATCAAGTGGTATTTACTATTAAAGTGTCCACTGATTGGTTTAAATACCACAATGAGCTTTAACATAAACATCTTTTACATTTCACAAATTAGTTGACCAAGTGCAGGCAATTTTCTTTTCTCATTTAAGGTATAAACAACAAGAGAATTTTTTTTAAAGAGTAAATCAATGAAACAAAAGCTGAGATTTTATCTAGGAATAAAATGTTTAAAGTTAACTGCAGACCATCAGAGATTGATGATCCCAAAATGACAGCTAAAGCAATTTAAATTAGTTTTATGTAATTTGATAGTCTAAGCCATTATGAAGTCACACTTTAAACAACGAATATCCAGGTATATATTGTATATCACATAAGCTAAGCCACCCCATCATTTTTAAAAATTATGTTTAGCTTGGACAGAAGATGCCATATCAAAAATACTTTTAGAAGGAAGCAGGCTAAAAGAGATGGGGCTGACTTAGTGTGTCTAGAGGTCACAAGGTCATTACCTTTCTGTGCTTGCTTTGTCCATCCACTGGTGACTCCTACAATCAAGAAGTAAGTTGCACAACATGTCAACATGACATGCAGTGGCTGTTGTGGTGGTAAAGAAGAAGATGATGTGCTGGCAAAGCATCTCATGTTTTGTTTTAGTGCCACAACCATGCCAGGCCAGAGTGCAATTCATCATGCCCTTATCTCCCCCACCCCCCAAAAAAAAAAACCAATGAAAACATTGCTATATCAAACAACATATGATCAGGGCATGATGAATTGAAGACAATTGAAACAGCTTTCATTGCAGCAAGAAAAATATTTTAAAACAATTAAACAAATGTTTCTGATAAAAGCAAGACATTAATTAGTGAAACTTTTATTTGACTTATGAGTTTAGCTTTTGCAGTTGTAAGACCTAAGTAGAAAATCTCTATAAGAAGTCTTGAGAATAAGATATGGTTTCAAAGAAAACCTATTACCCTATGTGATTCACCTTCAAGTTTGGGTTGAATGAAGGTGGACAGCACTATCTCTCATGATATTTAATATAGAAGTTTTATTTCTAGGTTATGTTGGTATCTTTTTTATGTTACTGAATGAATATTATTTCAAGATCTTTTTTTTTTTATTTGGATACATTCATTTCTTTCTGAACAATACATTTTACAAATAGGCCCACACATGTTTAGACTTGGGTCAGCTTTTACTTTCATATGGGTCTTGTTCTAATGGAAGTAAAACATTTTTGGTCAAAAAAAATGAAACAGGTTTACATCAATAAACAGAAAGAAAGTTTTGAAAAATACATTGGCATCCATCATTATCACTTAGATAATGGACATAAGTTACTTTTAGAACCAACATTCAAAGTGATGTGCAATAATGAAAAATAGAGACAGACAAAATCAATGTTGCATACAATCTACTGCTGGTTTGTTTATTCATGGACCAAAATGTACAGTACACTCACAAAACAAAGTGTACAGTACACTCACAAAACAATGTGTACAGTACTCACAACTGTTTCTATCAAGTTTGTTCTCCCACCTTCCTGTTAACATTTCATTTGTATTCTTACTAGCCAAGAAATGTACTCAGTCCCTCTCTATGGTCAACACTTTCTGGTCTTAAAAAGTTTCTAGTCATCTTTCCATTGCTACTTCGCTGAGACCACTGTATTGCCACTGATCACGGCTCCATTCCACCACCCCCTTTTTTTTTGGAACATGCTAACAGTGCAGCATAAAGACAAACATATTAATTACATTTCCTGTTATTTACATACTACAAAAGACAAGTATTGTTAACAGAAGTAAGACAAAGGAACAATCGCACTGGAGTGACAATAAGCAGCTACACGTCAAAACATCATCACAAAACAAGCTGACAGGTAAACAGGGGACCAAGAATGCAATGCAGACAGGTTGAGAGTCTAGTAGCCCTTTTATACTGGAAGCTTTAGTGATGTTATCTAATATATAGCATAGTGCAAAATTTACTCTCAACATGGGCAAATTGAGTTGATGTCTACAGAAAACAGGTTATAACTCAAACATCACAAAGAAGCTTGTTTTAAACCTAATAACTATTTCCAATAGCATAAGTATCAGAATTTAAAATGGATACCCATGGAGAATTCCAAATGGTCACTGCCTCAGAATACATGTCAAATCACAGCTTTCATCAATGTTAATATTTCTTATTGATATCTGCACTGAATTCTTGCCTTTTTAAATACTTTAAAACAAAATCCAGAAAGGGTTGGATGTTATAGGCCCTGCTAGTTGTTTTCATTTCAGTGGATAGAGGATGGAGAGTGATTCGTTTCTGTATGGCTCCTTCAGTATGACCTTGTTCTTAGGTTGTTTCAGACAGCTGCAGAGGATGGATTAACTCTTGTATCACAGCAGTACATCAACGTAGCTGGCAGTCACTCAACATGCTGAAGACACCAACTTCACTTGAGACTTCTGACCAGGTGGGAAGACTGCACATATTGGTAAACCAAAGGCTGATGAGCAGCATGTTTCATAAGACCAATTTCCTCTCTTCACAGAAAGATTTTTGTTCACTACACCTCTATCTCCTCAAGAAAAGGATGCTTATCAAACAGATCAGGCTTTTGACACCTTGAAAGGTAAATTTCTTCCTCTGTTCCATTGGTTTCTTTGGCAACAATATTACATGACGCAATAGGCAGTCGTAGGCAGAGTGACGTTAGTTGGTTTCAAACCTGACCACTTGCAATATACATCAAAAAATAAGTTATCCATCCAAGATTTGTCTCTCTCTATGCAAGCTGCTTATCAATGTTATTGTTTTGAAGGAAGGGTTTCAAAGTGATCAAGCTATTTGTTTTTAACATAGACATTTTCATTTTCCTTGTCACTGTGCTCTCTATGTCTGGGATTCACCTTTTTCTCAAGCCGCAATGTATCAGTATCATCCATTTTGTGCCTTCGTCTCTTGTCATCTGGCCCCAGCATTTTTGGATCTTACTGCCTCCATTTCTCTTGTTTATTCAAGCTCTCTTCTGTTAATTCTCTCCTTGTTTCACCTTCTACTTCCGTTTCCACATTGATTTCCTTATTGATTTGATCTCTGCTTTGAACACTTTCCATTTGATCTTGTTTTATTCACATTAGACTTTGGGTTATCTTTGACGCTTTAACACTTGACGGAGAGGATACTCCTTAAACCATATTGTGGTTAGCTTGTCTGGGAGAACTTGTCTCAGGACAAAAACCTTCCACTACACTTGTATACTAACCTGAGATGACCCACTCATTTCCAGACGCCTTCGTTTAGGATCTGAAAAAAAATAATTAAGAAGTTTCCACTGAAACCAGATTTGGTCTTCAGAACAACTGTAATGGTATAGAACAAATGACAAATAAAGAATAATGCTTACAGTGATTGAGAAAAAGGATTGTCTGGCAAATGTGGACAAATAATCAGAGAATATTGGCATTGCTTTTGTTGCTAACTGATTGAATCAATCAAAAATGTATTCCACACTTGTAAAAGAAGAGCACTGCTTCTATTAACTGGATGTTTTATATCACTATTTATAAAGCCCCATAGAAAATAAATAATATGGAAAGAAATCATGTGACTTAAAAGAATATTTTTTCTCTCTTCAGTAGAACTAGTATACACAAAACTGTACAACAGGAGGCAGAGTGGTAAAATGTCAAGCTTTGAAAAAGACGTTTACAATTCCAGAGAAAAATGAAAGTTTAAATTCTGTATTTTAGGTCAGTCTATATTTAACTTAATTCTTAAAGGTACATTTAACTTAACTTTAACAGGTACATTTATTGGAAAACAGAAAAATTGTCACATTTTGCATAGATTAGAAACCAGCTATTTAGAAATACAGGTATCATAAGAACAGGAGATCTAGCCTTGAAAACTTAACTAACTGGCTACTTAATGTCCAGGAGATCTAACCATGAGAACTAACTGACTACTTAATGTCCAAGTTGGTCACAAGATTCCATCCCACTAAAGAAATGATGGAGGGCTAGCCCAAAAATAAATTGGTCAGTGAGAAGTTCACAGGAAGAGAAAGTTAAAAAAAAAAGGTAGATGAATAATCAACTTTCCTAACTGATCCTGAACTATTGATATTACAGTTGACTTTGTACCTCTTTCCTCCAAATGTTTGGGTGATGGCTCAGCACTATGTCTGTGGGAGGATGCGCTCAAGTTGTGGCTTGCACTGCTCCCTTCGTAGTCTTTCACCCTGGATGAATGTCTCTCTTCCTCCTTGGCGAAGGCTTCACGTTCTTTCCTCTCACGCTTCTCTTCTTTGGCTTTCTCTTTGGCCAGCTTGGTTGCTTCCCTGTCTTAGCGGTCACTTTTCTTCAATTTCTCCTCCTTGGGCGTTTTGGGCCTGAGTTCTCAGTCTGATCTGTGCCTGCCTGCCTGTGGTATTGGTCAGGACTATCTCGAGCTTCTTTCTTTACTCTAACAAAATTGAAATAAATATTACAAGTTAAACCTGGGTTTAGTAAAAAAAACATGAAAAAATGTATTTTACTAACAAAGAAAAAAAGAACGATGCATTTATTGTACAGATCAATTGGGTTGGGATGTTTGTACAATTTAAATTGTCATTTGACAATTGTGGTAAAGTTTAAAATAAAGTCATAAACAAAGAAAACTAGCACAAGAGAACCACAATTTAGATATAACACAAAGGAGAAACTAGAGCTCCATTCTTCAACCTGATCAAACCACATGAAAGAAAAAGAAGAATTATGTAAATAGAAAATGTGAGGAAGTTTGCTTTCCTTTAGCGCCAACTAGAACTGACAGGTTCAAGAAGTGACAGGTTCAAGAAGTGACAGGTTCAAGAAGTGACAGACCTATAACCCTATAACTCCAATTAAAAGCAAATATTAAGAAAAAAACTCAGATCAAAACTGTATGAAATATTTTGAATGTGACAAAATTAATTAAAAAAATGTTAAAAACAAGTATATAATACCAACAAACATAGATAGAATGGAAGAATGATGCAGTACCTAGAGCAGGTAGAAGCAGTAGTCTATGAAATAAAAGTCACTTGATGTCAGTTTACCAGTGTAGATTCTCTTTTTTCTCTGCTGCTCTCTTCTCTCTTTCACTTTCTGTAGCTCTCTTCTCTTCTCTTGAACTGAGTTCAGGTTTGACATCTTTGGAGCGTCCTGTTCAACATAAGACAAATATCACAAATGAATAAAAAAGATCAGAAGAATCATTGATCCTAAAAATATTTGACAAGTTTAAGCCTGCCTTAAAATCTACATCTCTCTCAATCACTGATCCTAAAAACGTTCAACAGGTTTTAAACAAATTTAAGCCTGCCTTACCATCAACATCTCTCTTAGTACTGATTCCTGATGAGCTGTCTGACTGCCACTGCTGTTGTGTCTGATTCTGTGCTGCTGTATTGTTGGTTTTCTTTGGCTTAGGGAAGAAATATGTTTCATTACTTTCACACCGGGTAGATAAAAAATGTATTTTAAATAGTCCATTCATTGGTCTATGTATATAGTAAAACTGTAGAAAGCATTGTTATATTTTTTTAAATAAAATTAATGTTGTGAATGTGCATACAGTTTGACAACAGACTCACTTCTTTTATATGGAATTCCGTTTCTTGTACCCAAGTTGGTTTCTTGCTCATTAACTGTCCAGCATACCTAGCATAGCATTACATAAACATTTGTGAAGGTAGGCAAATATACATATACAAAGGCATTTATAAAATTAGACTAAACTATCAGGCAACTCATGTCTAGTTTTAGCTATAATAGATTGTTCTTTCTTACAATATAACTAATGCATAAATATCTGGTCTTTTATCCTTCTCCTCTTTACTAAGTATATCCACTCGTCTTTCTATGGCCATTCCAATCTGAGTCATTCTTGGAAAGTTAGGCAAAATCTGAGAGAAAACAAAATGTTATGTCACACAACTATATGTAAAGTAGAACAGCTGATAGGTTATTTACAAGACAATGTAAGGCAAGTGAATAAAGAAATGATCAATGTTGGGATTGTTAAAACAGATACAAAGTTAGGGATAATACTGTGTAGTGAATATTGGAAACTCAGTATGCTCACAATGATGTGAACATGGTCATCATTTTTTTTTAAATACCAGCAGATAATTAGTGAGAACTAAATGAAAACAGTTCACCAGATCAAACTGTCTCCAGTACAAGATCTGACAGGAGAAACCAATTAGATACTCAGTACAAGATCTGACAGGAGAAACCAATTAGATACTCAGTACAAGATCTGACAGGAGAAGACAATTTGATACTGGGCCACAAAGGGACATCTTTTCTGTATCAAACAAAACTTGATTCAGCCCATACAGTAACAGTTGCTTTGAGATACAAGCAAATAATGACCTGAAAGAGAAGTTCAAGTCCAACAATTTTTTTGTTTCACCTGAAGCAGCATTTACCTTCAAAAACTATTAGCTGCTGAAATTGTGTCTTTATTTTCTTTTACAGACTTATGCAAGCAGGTATTTTCTTGTCTGAAAATAAAACTAGCCTGACCTTGTTGAAGACTAGTCTTTAAGACTATTGAATGAACCTTTCATCCTAGACACATCTACAAAACTATTAAATTGGGTTCAATTCTAATAGTTAGCTTCTCAATTTTTGATGACATCCTATCATCACCATCAACAATTACCTATAATAATCATTTGATACAAAAATAATCTCAGAATCTTCATTATCTGAAAGCAAGAACTTATCAAGAACTTACTTTGGTCAAAACAATCAAAGAATTTCTCATCTGACTGTAGTTCTTGGACTCCAAACATGTGATCACAGACTAAAGAAAGAAAAAGGTAACAGTTAGCCTATTTAACCAGTCTAACTAGAAAAGCCAATGCAAATCCATGTTTTGGGCACCCTAGATTCTGGATCTAGCACAGGGGTTGTACTAAAGGTATAAGAGATGGAGGCACTGAGCTCTGTCTGACACAGGCTTTGTCTGCTCTGGTTTTATACTGTTGATGCACAAAATATTTTTTAAAATTTATAGATATATATTTTTAAAAAAAAAAGGGGGGGGGCAATTCTGTATTATTAAACATGATGAATAATGTCTGCTTATATATTGAGCAATTTCTATAAGCTTTTTGAAATCTGTTTTTTTTTTTCTATGGAGGATCCTTACTATATAAAGAAAAATAAGAAAAAACAGGTGTGAGAAGACCCATTGGCAGCCACATACTCCTATCAAGGTTAGTATAGGGGGGGGGGGGGGGTAAAGAGTTAATCATACTCCTCACATTAGTAATGCTCTTATAGCTACCCCACCAGATCTGACTGTTTAACAAAAGAAGGGAAGGGTATCAGTCCCCAAAAGTCCACACTCTAACCCTAAACCTAAACGCAAAGACATTTGATTTTAAAGTCTTCACCTTAGTTAGCCTAAAATGCCATTTATGACAAACATGTCTGTAATTAACATAATCAAGTCTGTTCATTTTGTTATTCATATCAGTTCCTTTACGGAAGACTGTTAGAAAACCTGGAAAGTTGAAGCACTCCTGAAAGTAAAAAAAAAAAAGTATAAAGTGAATAACTGGCCTAGAAAAATGTTAGCACATCTTAGCATAACTTATCAGAGAGAAAGATTGTTCACCTTTTCATAGATAGCTGGACTGCTGTGCCACCTCATGACAGTCTCTAAAGCACTGCACAGAAATCTGCCATAACATCAAGCCTCATTATCAGTACAGCTAGTCACTGTGTAAGTAATGTCATTGAAGACCTGAAGAAAAGCACTTCAGAAATAAACATATAAGAATCCTGGGTTGAAACAGCAACAAAGACATTAAAATCTCACACTTTATAGTTTGAGCTGAGACTTAGTGGGTGTGCAAAGTCAAAAAAAAAAGACAAAAACAATTTACAAAAAGTTTCAGGCTCTATAGAAATCTAAAATTAGAAAAAAAAATCAATCTGGATTGAACAGGTTAGGTTTTTTGCATGATTACCCGACATCTACATATCTTAAAACAACAGTATGGGGTGGAGTTTATGTATTTAAAATACTGGTGCAAACATATATAAATATATTGTAATTTGAATGAATTCCAACTACAAATATTGTAGATAGAACGTGCCCAATACTTACCCTATCATAAGTAATAAGAGTGGAAAAATTGGGTGTTTTTAAATTATGAAGAACTTGTATAAAATGACCACAGTATATGGCATCACTGGGAGTGAAACAACAGTGTGGAAACAAGCAATACTGAAGTAGATTGGTGGTCATCTCAGACTTGAGAGTCCCTGGGAAACCAGAGTTAGAACAAGATCAGATATGGGTACAAACGTATCAATGTATGTATATGTGTGTGTGCATGTGTGAGTACCTGTGGGAAACCAAGAATGTTTCTCCTCTTCTAGTCTCTCCATCACTCTCTGGACATGCTCCAAAAATACTTGCATTGGAATTGGGCAATTACATCAACATGTTTTCTATAGACCATAGATGTCTAAATAGATCACAATTCTTTTTTTTTATTATTTAAATCATAGTTGTGGCTTTGCTTTTCAACATACAATTATACAGAAGACAAGCAATCAAGGACAGACTAAACAAGGTGACTGAGAGATAAAGTGCTTGACTTTCAAACAAGGACAGACTAAACAAGGTGACTGAGAGATAAAGTGCTTGACTTTCAAAAAAGGACAGACTAAACAAGGTGACTGAGAGATAAAGTGCTTGACTTTCAAACAAGGACAAACTAAACAAGGTGACAGAGATAAAGTGCTTGACTTTCAAACAAGGACAAACTAAACAAGGTGACAGAGATAAAGTGCTTGACTTTCAAACAAGGACAGACTAAACAAGGTGACTGAGAGATAAAGTGCTTGACTTTCAAACAAGGACAGACTAAACAAGGTGACAGAGATAAAGTGCTTGACTTTCAAACAAGGACAGACTAAACAAGGTGACTGAGAGATAAAGTGCTTGACTTTCAAACAAGGACAGACTAAACAAGGTGACTGAGAGATAAAGTGCTTGACTTTCAAACAAGGACAGACTAAACAAGGTGACTGAGAGATAAAGAGCTTGACTTTCAAACAAGGACAGACTAAACAAGGTGACTGAGAGATAAAGTGCTTGACTTTCAAACAAGGACAGACTAAACAAGGTGACTGAGAGATAAAGTGCTTGACTTTCAAACAAGGACAGACTAAACAAGGTGACTGAGAGATAAAGTGCTTGACTTTCAAACAAGGACAGACTAAACAAGGTGACTGAGAGATAAAGTGCTTGACTTTCAAACAAGGACAGACTAAACAAGGTGACTGATAGATAAAGTGCTTAACTTTCAAACAAGGACAAACTAAACAAGGTGACAGAGATAAAGTGCTTGACTTTCAAACAAGGACAGATTAAACAAGGTGACTGAGAGATAAAGTGCTTGACTTTCAAACAAGGACAGACTAAACAAGGTGACTGAGAGATAAAGTGCTTGACTTTCAAACAAGGACAGACTAAACAAGGTGACTGAGAGATAAAGTGCTTGACTTTCAAACAAGGACAGACTAAACAAGGTGACTGAGAGATAAAGTGCTTGACTTTCAAACAAGGACAAACTAAACAAGGTGACAGAGATAAAGTGCTTGACTTTCAAACAAAGACAGACTAAACAAGGTGACTGACAGATAAAGTGCTTGACTTTCAAACAAGGACAGACTAAACAAGGTGACTGAGAGATAGAGTGCTTGACTTTCAAACAAGGACAGACTAAACAAGGTGACTGAGAGATAAAGTGCTTGACTTTCAAACAAGGACAGACTAAACAAGGTGACTGAGAGATAAAGTGCTTGACTTTCAAACAAGGACAAACTAAACAAGGTGACAGAGATAAAGTGCTTGACTTTCAAACAAGGACAGACTAAACAAGGTGACTGAGAGATAAAGTGCTTGACTTTCAAACAAGGACAGACTAAACAAGGTGACTGATAGATAAAGTGCTTAACTTTCAAACAAGGACAAACTAAACAAGGTGACAGAGATAAAGTGCTTGACTTTCAAACAAGGACAGATTAAACAAGGTGACTGAGAGATAAAGTGCTTGACTTTCAAACAAGGACAGACTAAACAAGGTGACTGAGAGATAAAGTGCTTGACTTTCAAACAAGGACAGACTAAACAAGGTGACTGAGAGATAAAGTGCTTGACTTTCAAACAAGGACAGACTAAACAAGGTGACTGAGAGATAAAGTGCTTGACTTTCAAACAAGGACAAACTAAACAAGGTGACAGAGATAAAGTGCTTGACTTTCAAACAAAGACAGACTAAACAAGGTGACTGACAGATAAAGTGCTTGACTTTCAAACAAGGACAGACTAAACAAGGTGACTGAGAGATAGAGTGCTTGACTTTCAAACAAGGACAGACTAAACAAGGTGACTGAGAGATAAAGTGCTTGACTTTCAAACAAGGACAGACTAAACAAGGTGACTGAGAGATAAAGTGCTTGACTTTCAAACAAGGACAAACTAAACAAGGTGACAGAGATAAAGTGCTTGACTTTCAAACAAGGACAGACTAAACAAGGTGACTGAGAGATAAAGTGCTTGACTTTCAAACAAGGACAGACTAAACAAGGTGACTGAGAGATAGAGTGCTTGACTTTCAAACAAGGACAGACTAAACAAGGTGACTAAGAGATAAAGTGCTTGACTTTCAAACAAGGACAAACTAAACAAGGTGACAGAGATAAAGTGTTTGACTTTCAAACAAGGACAGACTAAACAAGGTGATTGAGAGATAAAGTGCTTGACTTTCAAACAAGGACAGACTAAACAAGGTGACTGAGAGATAAAGTGCTTGACTTTCAAACAAGGACAGATTAAACAAGGTGACTGAGAGATAAAGTGCTTGACTTTCAAACAAGGACAGACTAAACAAGGTGACTGAGAGATAAAGTGCTTGACTTTCAAACAACGACAGACTAAACAAGGTGACTGAGAGATAAAGTGCTTGACTTTCAAACAAGGACAGACTAAACAAGGTGACTGAGAGATAAAGTGCTTGACTTTCAAACAAGGACAGACTAAACAAGGTGACTGAGAGATAAAGTGCTTGACTTTCAAACAAGGACAGACTAAACAAGGTGACTGAGAGATAAAGTGCTTGACTTTCAAACAAGGACAGACTAAACAAGGTGACTGATAGATAAAGTGCTTGACTTTCAAACAAGGACAGACTAAACAAGGTGACTGAGAGATAAAGTGCTTGACTTTTAAACAAGGACAGACTAAACAAGGTGACTGAGAGATAGAGTGCTTGACTTTCAAACAAGGACAGACTAAACAAGGTGACTGAGAGATAAAGTGCTTGACTTTCAAACAAGGAGTTCCTGTTTCAAATCTATGTGAATACTGGGATTTTTAATTTTGGGACTTGGTTGGTTGTTGTGCTGGCTGTGGGCCATAGAAACAGATGATAATTACATCATCTGCCCTTCAGATTGCAGTCTGAAAAGGGAACTTACTTATTTTTTAAACGAGGTGGCAATTAATTTAAATGTCTGGCTAACTTTTATTGGCTGCCAACACAAATGGTTAGAATGATAAAGGAATGATAATGTGAAATGTGTTTAATGTTCTTGAAGTATACAGAATTAATAACATTATATCACATCTAGTCTACATACCATGTCTTTGTTAGCTTCCACTGTACTGATTTGATTTTCCTGCAGAAGATCTGTTTCTCATAAGCACCTTTAGGAACATACAAGTCATACATGGACAATGACCAGAAAGTGATGTAGAACTGTGGCCTGGAACAAGGAAACATTCATTGGGTTACACAAGGGAATCAATCATTCATTCTTGAATCAAGCTGGGCTGCTATGTAAGACTTACGTCAGGTCATCCCAAATTTTAGATGAAAACACTGGCTTGATGGCTTCAACCACTGGTCCCATAACCTCTTTGTAAGCATTAATGTAGCAAATGGTCTAGAATCAATGAGAGACACAAAAAAATGTTTTATGTAAAAAGAAAATGAGTAGAAAAAGACAAAAGATTGAACAATATACTAAAAGCTACCTTATGATTCTTTTTGTCCTTCAACTTTTTCAGTTCATCATATTTGACCTGTAATGAGATGTAGAGACTTGGGTTCACTCTCTTAAGTATTGCACAACAGTCATTAGTATATTAAACTTTTTTTTTAAAACAAAAAGTGAAAGTTAAAGACTCCAGGGTAAATGATGATGCAGTGTGGCTTAGCACAATGACCTTGACTTCACCAGCTGTAGCTGCATACCCATCTAGAGTAAAAAACCATAATGCTTCACCAAGACCCAATCTGTGACTTTTGATTCAAAAGGCTCAACACTTTATCAATCAACTACCCTGCCAAACTTAAAAATGGAGTACTTAAGAATAATTATAAGAACAATTTAAAGATGAAAAGAATTATTTGCTTTTCAAAGAAAAAAATTAAGAAACATATTGTTATACTAAATAATAATAATTTATTTATAAAGCGCTGTTAACAAACAAAATGTAGGCTCAAGGCGCTGTAACAACATTACAAATATAAACACAACTGCTAAAATAACAGTTAATCTAAAAAAGTTTTAAACAAGTAGGTCTTAATGTTCTTCTTAAAAGTGGTATAGCATGTTGTCTGTCTGAGATCAATGGGGAGTGAGTTCCAAACCTTTGGTCCGTGAACTGAAAAAGCACGCAGACCGTAGCTTTTGAGGGAGAAACGTGGCACTACTAAAAGCGTTGAGTCCATTGAGCGCAGGGTTCTCTGGGGGACATATGGAGTAATCAGTTCGCTAAGGTACAAGGGCATCTCATTGTTATATATACACTGATGACAAAGTGTGGCGACCTTGTAATCGATTCTCGCTTTCACGGGAAGCCAATGGAGCGTGCGCAAGAGCGTAGTAGCAAAATCTCGTCTAGTTTTTTTAAGGACTATTCGAGCGGCGTTGTTCTGTATACGTTGCAGCTTGGCTATTTTGTCATCAGGTATACCTGCTAGCACGGCGTTGCAGTAGTCAAGGCGGGAGAGTATGAATGCCACAGCTAGCGTTTTTGTTGACTCCGTTGTTAAATATGGTCGGATCTGGCCTAATCTGCGCAGCTGCAGATAAAGACCTTTGCAGAGCTGATTTATGTGTGGGTCGAAAGATAGTGTTGAGTCGAAGAAAACTCCAAGATTCCGCACTACATGGACAAAAGGAACATGGCAGTTCGTGATAAAGAGAGAATCTGTGCTTTCAACTTTTGAGACATTGTTCCTAGTGCCAATCTTAATTATTTCTGTCTTGTCTTCGTTCATCTTGAGTTTATTTTCAACCATCCAATCGCTCACCCTTGCAACGGTACTACTGATTTTCTCTGCCAGATGCGACACCTCTGAGGGTACTGATGAATCGTATAACTGTGAGTCATCGGCAAAGAAATGGTATAAGATGCCGGTTGGCCGTATGACACCGCTGAGTGGATATGTGTACATAGTGAACAGTACTGGGCCTAGAACTGATCCTTGGGGTACTCCGTACTTCAAAAGTAAGCTTGTTGATTCCGTCCCGCTAACAACGACACTTTGGGTGCGTTCCGTCAGGTAGGATCCAAGCCACTTTAGGACGACTCCTGCTAAACCAAAAGTTGCAGAGAATCTGGCCATCATAATTTCATGGTCTAGCGTATCAATCTGGGCAGACAATTCAATTTGAAGCTTACATTGATAGCATGTGCATAGAGAAGTTTGGAGAGAAAGAAGGCAGCTGAATGAGGGATATGGTAGGTTGATAACAAGACATCGATGGGAGGTAATCTCTTCACAAACTCTTCTGTACTGAGTTGCATGAAGAGGAAACTTTCTTGTCACATTTTCCACAGTCACTAACAACTAAGATGGGCTGTGAGGTTGAGTGGCATGAACTTCTTGGACATGTAACAAGGGGCATAAGTTTGAATCTCAATGTACATCAGGAAATTTTTATATTGACATGTGATCAAGTTGTGTTTGCTGAGCGCCCAAATAAAAAGGAAGCACAAAACTTTCTCCCAGACACCCTCTTTTTTTTTTTATTCTTTTTACTTGGCTACAATGTCAAAATAATTACAAGTGCAGGAAAAGATTAATAAGGAAGTGTGGTCAAGAGGCTAAGTATGCTTGAACTTGGCCTGGCTACCTATGAAGGGGGCTCGAGGTTCAAAACCAGACTAAAGGCAGCATAGAAAAACCTTCTCCCAGATACCCCCATCCCCTCCCACTGGTCCACAAATGAAATTGGACCATAGCACTCTGAGCCTGCTATATAGCATGAAAGTAGCACTATATAAAAGCTATAATTTTACATAGAAAAAGAATTATATACAGACAAATGAACACATTTGATGAAGTTAATGAAAATGTGTGCCATTGCCTACCTAATCATAGAGTTTTCCAACTAGTTTTAAATGTTTGTTGACATCTTCAGCAAATACAGTGCTGTCTCTCTGCTGAGACATCAACAAGCACAAAGATAGGCAAGGTCGTGCTCTAACAATGTGTCTTTTAAGCGAGTAGAAGATTTTTTTGTGTTCCGAATTTGAGAAAAGTTGCTGCCCTGTAAAGTACACAAAATGCATGAGTATAATAAGATTGTACATTCTGCGTGTTCAACGACACTATTACTTGAGATGAACTGTACCTCTTGTCTGACCAGCTCTCCACCAGCCATTGCTTCCAACTGATCATCTGTGACTTCTTCAGAGATTTCCACCCCAGCCATTTTTTGCACCACCTCTCTCAAGAGCAGTAGATCAATGCTAGAAATACAATGTATAGCATACAATGTATAGCTGTGTCAATAATTCTTTTACAAATTTACATTCAAGTGATGCTAGGGATGATGCTCCAAAAAATATTTCATTAAAACTAGTTTTTACCTTTTGCCTGCTTTAAGTTGATTGGCCACATACTGCAAGATACCTGTCAACTCTACTTGGTATTTATGACAAATAGCTCCAGCAAAGTTGGCAAGACCTGACATTGGAATGAAAACATTAAACATTAAGGTTTATTTTTGAGGTTAATATTATGAGAACACAAGTTATTGAATGTTAATTTATAATGAACAAAACTATTAAGACAATTTAAAAATAGCTAAATGTATTACTTTGGAGCCAGAGTGAGATATTCATGTTATCTGTTTTCACCCTGTCTTTCTCTGGATTAGCAATGGCTTCAATGATACAAACTGTTTCTAATGTAAGGATCATTAAGTATTATCTATTATTCATGTTTAATTGTTTGACATTTTTAAAATAGAATGTATGCATTATTTTCACCAAACAGAATAAATAAACTCATAAAATGGAAAACTAGAGATTATCCCATGTCATAATAATAGGGAAAAATATTTTAAAGAACAGTATTGTAACAACACTTTTTTCTCTGTAAATAAATTGAAAAAAAAAATAAAAAATCAGGAAATTCAATACATCTAGGGGAAAAATTTATGCAACAATTGAAAGCCCTGTTCAGGAGACAAAAAGGTTTATACAGTTTTAAGATATTCTTTTCAAACTATTGTAGTAAATGACTACAACATTAAATTACACTTGAAGAGTTAAAGAACATCCAGACCACTTTAAAGGATACATGTTAACATTTCATAAGAAATAGTTGTCAGGTACTTGAGGGAGTCAACTACTGGACCAATCAAGTTATCATACCGCTGGATCAGGTTCAAAATCTAAAGATAGTGATCACAAATTTGTAGAACATTTACTCAATCAAAAAATCTAAAAGATATTTTACAATGGATATGATGATCCTTACACAGCGACAAATAAATTGTAAGAAAAAAATATACATGCATATACTCACATATTCAAATACAATGCTAGGATTACTATGACTCAACTTGCCTAACTGTCGACCAGAGGGTTTCACCGTCTCTTTAGAAAGACGCCTACAGAAAAAAAAGGAGATTGTTTAAAAACATGTCTACCCTAACTTTATGATTTATGAATTTTCGAATCAAGTATCTCAATTTAATTGAGAATCCTATTTATAAACACAAACTATAGGCAGTTCATGGCAGTGTTAGGATTAAATACAAGAGAAAGCAAGGGCAATAATTGTCTAAACATCTCAGGACACAAGTTTTAGACTTACTTCATGATGTATTTGGCTCTATCCAGACAATCTGCTCTTGTACTGATAAGTATTGGATACAAGGAAAAACTCCTATTTTTCCATGTCCCATAGAGATGATATCTGAATGGTAAAAGAAAGTTGTTGTTTTTTTTTTGCTTTCATTAAGCCTCTAAGTGGGCAACACATTTTCTAGGTAGGGCAACAAGAAAAATGTTATTGCTAAAGGGAGGCACACACAAAAATCTAAAAGATGACGCCCACTTTGATAAAAACAAGTGTCCATGATCATAAGATAATTACAGATGTAGCAACATTAGCTTTCTCACCTTATCTCATATGGATAGAGCTTTAGTAGAGTCCACAATTCTTCAGCCATTGAAGAAGAAGGGAAAGAGATGGTAGCAGGACTTCTTCAAGAGCATTTAAAAACCCATAGTAAGCAATTTCATCCTCTGGACCAATGCCACCGGAGTGATGCTGAAATTGTCATTTAAAATTATGTTCACTCTGTTCTAAAATACACACTCAGGCTATAACTGTATTCAGTGTTATCTTGGTTTAAAAAGTGTTGAAAAGTAATTTTTCATTTAATCTATTGATGATCTTTATATTTAAAAGTTTTTAATAACCCATTGTAACAGAATGTTGTACTATTCATTTCAGTTCTAAACATAATTTATTTTGTAATACCATTTTGTATATGGGAATTCTAATACTTTGTCTTAGATATAATAGAATTATGTGCTGGTGATTACTTAAGGGATATTAATTGAATATGATCTCGCTTCTAATTGTAATTCATTTAAATATTTATGAAAAAATAATTAGTTGAACAATATTTTTTTTAATTGCAAAATAAGATAATCATATTTACAAAAACATTAAAATTATATTTTCACCATCAAAATAGGATCTTGAGAAGCATATGGACCAGGTAATACAACATTGGCATGGCTAAGTGATAGAGCTGGTGATAGGTGTAGGCTAGAGGACAATCACAGGATTCTACTTTCTTAACTCTCCACTTGGCTAACACAGATGCTAACCCTATGTTCCTGAAAGACAAGAAATTAGGATAATAAAACTAGTTGTTTTTTAAAATTCTTATGAAAAAAAAAAGTCAGTAAAACATCATACTGATATTAGTTCTATTTAGAAATGTAAACTTACTTTTCATACAGAGGTTCTATCACTCTATTTACTAATGAGCAAAGGGCATAGGAGATGGATGGATGAACCAAAACAAAGTTTTCAGGCAGCCTGTCAATGATGGCCCTAGCATTCTCCCAGGCTCCTATTTCTAGCAAAGCTTCACACAGACCAAGTTTTTGAATGTTTTCTCTCTGAAAACAAAAAGATAGCCAAACTTACTTAAGTCATATTGTTAACCACTTCTTATTAATATATATTCTTTAATCTTTCAAAACAAAGAAACATGTTTTGTTATTCTAAAGCACAAACTTAACATTGTCATTAATTCTGCATGTGCTTTTAGTAAAGATGAAGTTAACCTTTCAGACTTTACAATCTATGGGGTGGATGATGTAAAGGTCATTTGTAGCCAGGTCCACTGTTAACAAGGGTGTCATGTGGCCAGCACAACAACCAACCACCTTTACTTTTCCCCAACTAATGTCAGGCAGAGCTGGATGGACTCAGAGGTGCTCTAAAGATCGTGAGATAAAAAATCTCACTCTTCATCAGGATTCAAACCCAGGAAGCCAAGAGCTTTATCACTCAGCCACCACATCTAGTAAGTGTATTTAACCATTTTGTCACATCATTGTTTGATAGTTAGTGACATGTATTTTGTTGGGAAGCACAAAGTACATGGTATATTCATGTTCACAAATCTCGTTCTAGAATTTTAACCACATGGGTAGAGGCAGTGATCGCCATGTTCTTAAACTGTAAGGATGTCTAATGTAGTTGATTCAATAGTTTAATACCAGTTGTTTACTTAGAATATTTCATTGGATTTATGAAGCATCATATGTAATTCTTTATGGCTGGAATTGCCAGTGAACTGTTTTTTTATTTTATAGTAAATAAATCTTGTCAGCTAACCAAGGTCTTATTTGATGAATTTTAATAAGTGTTGTTCTGTATGAATTGGAGTGGACTTGTGTGACATCAAGTAGTACAAAATTCATCTTTACTTACACTACTATATACAATCAAACGTCACATAATAGCAGTGACACCATTGTTATACTACTAAGCTCAAATACAAACTGTCACCACCTCAAAGTTGGTGTCATACAGAGATACACTATTTTGATATTACCAGTTTAATTCACAATTCATGGTTTCTGAAGGTGAACACTTTTAACCTTAAGCTAAGTAGTTACTTGATAGCAGTCAGTAAGGGGCAGGCATTGAAGGTAGTCACTTGAGAAAGTTATTGCAAGCAGTCACTATAGAGTTATTATAAAGCAGTTGACATTTGTACGTTTTTAAGTTATTACTATTTTTGTCAAGTATTTCTATAAAGGATTATTACTGATTATTCTTGGATTGTGTATCAAATTTCCTATGTAGTGTTGTTATATACATATACATTAAACATATTTGTGTCTGCTACATTAAGTGTTATTTCCTCATTTATGAGAGCTGTATAAATGTGCAAATATTCATCCTGATAATGTCTACAGTATATAACTCATTATAATATGAACCCACCCAACCACCATCTAAAATAACATGGTGACACAAACAAAACACAAAAATTAAAAGACATAGAAAGTAGAAATAATGGCATACAATTTTGAAATGTTTATACTAATGAACTAATAGCTTTAACTACTGCTAGACCTTACCAAATCAATAATCTGTTGTTCTTCTTCTTTCTTTTCATCCTCTTTTTTATCAGCCAATATCACAGTACTCAGCTTTTTAGCATAGGCTTTGGCATCTGAGACTTCTTTGTTGTGAAATGGAATTATTTCAGAGTCTGCTGGTAATAACTGTCAAATTCACAACCATAATATTACCAGTACATCCAATACAGAAGAGCCAAATTTAGCCCATAAACAACAGCGTAAAAACAAATTATAAAAATGTTAAGAATGACAACTACAAGCATTTGGAAAAAGATTTCTTTAAGTAAAAAAAAAATAAAAATACAAGTTGAATGTTTTTGAAAGCTGTGTGGCATATTTTCATGCATTTTATACCCTGCATATAATTGTCACCTGCACAAATTACAAATTAAGTAGAAACAAAATAGTACAAACAACACCATTATATACCCCACATGTGCAAAGTGTGACTAAATTACCGGTAAATAAAGTACCATCATTGGTACTATTTGTTTTCTTGAGGTTTATAATGAGATGCTCATAAAGCTTTCCAATGTACACGTAAACAAAAACACAGCAAACTGTATAAAGACACACCAGTATGTTGATAGGTTCCGTTATTCTTTGTTTAAGAATAAAATAATTCTTGTTAACCCAGTACCTTTTTACACTGGCACAGCTGCCATTCATTTGTAAAAATTGTATAACCCACAATAACTATATGCAAGAAAATACAGTAGATGTACAAGTTCAGAGTATTTACCAAAATCAACTTACATAAGAATACAAGTCATTTAGATCTACCAGCTCATTCTTTAATAAAAGTGCTGCACATGTGAACAATGATTTGGGAGTGCTCCAGTCAGCAGACTGAGAAATAGAACAATTTAAATGAAACAATGTCAGGATAAACAAAACACAAATATGTTGACATGTTTCATGATGATAGCTTTAATTCTTCACATAAACTTTTATCCTAACAATGGCTCAGACAGCAGAACAAAGAGTATTACCTCTCTGAAGTGAAATTTAAATCCTAGAATATGGCACAAAGTCAACTTGTCTATAATGTATGCGCGCAGGAGTGGAACATAGAAGAGGCATTCTTCAGGATGGCATTCAAAAGCTTCAAGGATAACGTCTAACATGCGGTTAGGATGAAGATCAAAACAACCTTAAAAAATATAAAGAAAACAAAAGTTGATAATTAAGTTACTAATTTACGCCCTTTTGAATTTTAAAGTTGAAAATTAATTTGACTGGTTTTTATTACATCATAATGGACCAATGAGTTACCAATCAATGATTGAATATTCTGCAGCACTTGTTCCCAGGAAATCTTGAGATTGAAATCTGGATTTAATTTAGTGATTAATTTTGAGTAGCCTTCACTTTCTTCTCTTAACAAATTAAACTTCTGCTGCTTGTAACTGAAAAAAAAAAAATAATAATTATAACACAGTAGCTCATGCTTGCATAGAATTTCAAAACTATTTGTAGGCTATGATTCACAACCTGTAAACAAAAATAATAGAAAGAAGAATAAAATTGGAACCAAATTAATTGCATAACATTTGGAAACCATTATTTTTAAACAGCTCTATTGCTAACTAGCACAGCACCTTTGCTAATCACCTCATCTTAATATTTTAATAATTGCTAATCACCTCATCTTAATATTTTAATAATTCCTATTTACAACTGACTAAAGTTGTGTTATGGTTTAAACATTTGAAGGTTAGGGATTTGGAGGGGTCAGGGTTGCATACCAGGTATGCCTTTAAGCAGGTTCCACTGTATTCCTAATTCCAATCAACAACTTACTAAAGTCGAGTTTCGGTCTTCACATATTTCTGATTATATCCAACTTGAGAACTGACTAAACCAACCAACTCTAAGGAGTCTTGGTCTAATCTTTCTTTTAAAAGGCAATCAGCTATAATAGTGTTCTGAAATAGTACATAAAAATACTTTTTTGAAAATACAACACTACTATTAATTAAAATATTATTTTCCTCATATACTGCTGTTTAAAAAAAAAAAAAAAAAAACATTTATTAGATGAATAGGCATACACTTTAAAAATCTATAATAAAATAAAACTAGCACAGATTATTATCATGCCTGAAATAAAATGAAATGAAACAAAGACCAAAATGAATAAGGATTTAAACACACTTTAAAAAAAATAGAAACTAAATGCACCCATTTATCCGATGACTGATTCTGTCAAACAATGTTCTTTATGGATTTCTTCTGATAAAAACAAATAGCTTACTGGTAATGCCCCAACTAGTGTAATAAATTTCTCTCTTGTCAATTCATCAGAGCAAGCAGTTTCAACATCTGAAATGAAAACAAATCAATAAGTGTTAAATATATGTACAGAAGCCTTAATTTTTAGATTCCATTTACTTAGTGTTAGTGTGCTTTAAAAAAATAGAGGAGTCTTACCCACTATTTCCAGTACATCAGCAAGTGTAGATGGTAGCCATGGAAATGTTTCCTGAAATAAAAGACTTGGTGCAATATATGCCCAGATTGGTTTTTTAAAATATATAACATCTATCCTAGTTATAGTATATAACATCTATCCTAGTTATAACAAAAAAGAAAGGAAAAAGAACAATAGGCAGACAGAAAAAGTGAAGGGCAGACATCAAAGAAAGGACAGGCCTGTTGTTAAAAGAGATTCTAGTCATGGTTACAAAAAGAAAAAAGGAATGGAGAAAAAAAAGCAGATCATGTGTAGTGCCCCAACAGACTAAAGGATGAGTGGTGGTGGTTCAGCATTGACAACAAATTTGATTTTTTTTAAATGATTTTTATTTTATAGCAATTTAAAAGTAAATTAAGGAGTGGAGACGCACCTTTGAGAAGACTATTTTAAATGAAATATCACATATGTATGCTAGGTTTCAATCCTTAGGAGTATCTACATATAATATATATTATATAGATAGTCTAGATCTAGTTACAGTTATATTGCATTACTTAGAACTCAATTTTACTTCAACTCCAACAGTTCAAGTCAGTTATGAAGCTGAGATTGTTTAAATTTTAGTGTTTTGACTAACTTTACTTAAGTTTGAATGGCAGTTACTGAGTGAGTTACTGATTACTTACTGATAACTGTTACGTGAGTCACTGTACAGTGTAAATAATAACTTCTAGACTCTAGCTAGTAACTAGACTAGTCTAGTAGTAAGTCAAGTAGTATTACTTATCACTACTACTAGACTAGTACTGAGTAGTAGTGTAGAACTTGAACTTCTAGTTCTAGATCTAGATTATACTATGATTAAAGTATTTTATAGTATAGTAATAGTATAACTAGATGAGTAGATCTAGATTATTTAATAAGTTTAGAGTTCTAGATTCTAGATCTAAGTGTAGTGTGCACAGAATGAGAGGAGTCTGAGTACTCTCAACTCTAGTCTGAGTAAGTTGAACTTGGAAGTTTCAGTGGAAGTGTCACCAGTGAGAGAAATTATAGTCTATGGGTAAAATCCGCAGGTCGCCATTGCCAGCTAGGCGTCCTTATCTACCTTTTGTTGGCAGTGGCCAGGGAATGGTGTGTGGTGGTTTTATTATAATCGTATCTTTTAAATTACAGACACGTCTTCAGGAAGATAGGCTAATTACGTCAAATGCGCTTCATGTGTCAATCTAGTCATGCATGTTAATAAGTGGCTTTTGAATCGCTATGTTTGTTGGCCCTTTTGGATGAAGCCTACTAATAGCACTGTCTACGGATGTAGGCTATTACTAATACATTATTTTTGAAAACGTTTTAGATTAAATTAGTATTACACTATAGTCCGTTAAAGATGTAGCCCCTTATATAAAAGAATATAAAACATTTAACAATTTTATGCGTGCCATAGTGGCATTCATAAGATCCTTTAGGCCCATTTGAGTACCGACCCACCGGGCATTGCCCAAATGTCCATATAGCCAGTCCTCCCCTGCTTGTAATAATATAACATTATTATTGTTATAAAGGAGGCTGTTACGTTTATAGGCATATGCATGGATGCAAGCAACAGAACCCCGTTTTGCCTGCAAGGGGGGGTCGGCAATCCTAAAAAACCTGCAAGCATGATGCCTCTTATACTTCTCGACATAAATAAAACATTTACCGCTATATATATATATAAATATATATGTCTTTAAATACAAACTATAAATTCTATGCTTTTACTTAAATTACTATAATCTACATGTATGTTTAAACATTTCATTTTTTTTTATATATAATATGCACATAGATAGGCCTACCTACTACTACTATATTAGTATAAATCAAACTTTGTAGCACCTATGTTAAAAGTTAACTCTATTTCAAATAAAAAATCTAATAGATCTAAATATTTATTGGCTGACAGAGTAGTCAGTAGATCTTACCAAATATAGAACTAGTTAACTGGATCTTCTAACTAATAGTAGCTTAGAGTACTTAGTCTTAGACTGATTTTTATACTAGATTAACTAGATATCTAGATCTAGTCAAGATGTTATTTTAATTCTATGATAATAGTAACAAAGTAGATCCATCAATTTACATCTATCTATATCTAGGTCTAATAAAGAAACTAGTAAGTATTAAGTTAATTAAGTATTACAGATCTAGACATACAATATTCTCTGAGTCTAAGTCTAGACTTTAACTTGTCTAGGAATAGAGTGTCACTAGAGCTACTACTAGATATTAGATTTTCTCTAGATTTAGGTATAGACTAGACCTAAATCCAAATTATATACTCTAGATTTAGTTTCAGATCTTGAAGTTAGATTAGTTAGATCTATATACACTAATCTAGTAATGCTAGATAATAGAAGTGAGCCCTGCCCCTACTAGCCCTAGCTAGAATCATCTACTAGATCTAAAATCTAAATCTAGATGTAGACTAGAGTCTTGCCTTTTTTAAATAAGTTTTTTTTATTATTAGATCTAGAATCTAGATTTAATTAGATCTAGACTTTACTAGTAGAATATTATATCTGATAATAGATTATAAAATAATACTAATAGATACGATCTTCTTTTGATCTATGCTGCTTCTGCCCAGGGACTAGACCTAGTCAGGCTACATCTAGACTCTGGTAAATTGTAACTGTAAGATTCTAGATAATTATTCCAATTATCTAGATCTAGCCTGACTAGCTAGGTCTAGTCCCTGGGCCTGGATATAATTAAATCTAGATTCTAGGACTAGATCTAATAATAAAAAACTTATTTAAAAAAAGGCAAGACTAGAATTGACTAGATCTATATTATTATAGATCTCTATAAGTTTTATAGCTATCGTTACTATCATTATTAATACGGCGATGATCCGGTACGGTAATTTCGCATTTTCGGGTAAATACGTTCAACTTCTAAGATCATTTTAAAATGTAGAAATAGATCTAGATCTCTAGACTAGATCTAGCCTTTAGGTCTGGTTTCAATTTTTATGCCGGCAAATCAAACTTACTAGAATTAGATCTAGATCTAGATAAATAGATCTACTTGCTAGATCTAACTTAGTCTTAGTCTTAGGCGTCTCAGGCGGGGCCATACGGATTTGTTTCTAACTTTTGTTTACGTTTTTGATACAAAGCGAAAGTTCGGAAATAGCGCATGCGCTGTAACTTAAGAATTGTAACCTCCTGTCTTTCTTTGAATTCAACTTATTAAGTTTTAGTTTGAAAGTACAAAACGTGAATGTGAAAAAAAAAAAAAAGTCCGATACTGAATCGGCAATCAGTCGGACTGGCGTTTGCCGGCAAGCTTTTTTTTAAACTTCGATTTTGCCGGCTATAGCCGGCGATCTTGCATCCATGGGCATATGTGTATTTATAGATGTTATCATGTTATGTGTTTGTTTTCTTTTAGTCTCCCTTTTTCTACTGATCGAACAGAACGAGACAGCTGGGGGTCACTCACAAAGGCCGCGGGATACACATTTGAGACCAAAAGAAAAGCTGCTGTCGAGGACAGAAGCAGACGGCGAAAAGAAAATCTAAATCGACCACCTGCGGACAATGGTTATGCTTGCCCTGGGTGTGGCAGGGTATGTAGGTCACAGCTATCTGCAAGGGCTGCGCAGCCACGGGAAATACTTTCATTCCTCAATCATCTTCGGACTCGAAGACAAGCCTTATTAGTGTGTTCACGTGTTTTTCTCAAGTATGTTAGGCCTATAAGTGTGTATTACAGTCTCCTGTTAGTGTTGTTTTCATCTTCTTGTTTTCATGTCAATAAAATTGAGTTGCATCTTACACATCAGTGTTGAAATCAAATATTAGACTTAATTGATAGCCTAATATATCAGGGGCAATACAGTATTTTAGATAAATAGCCAACTCATTACTAGCCGCAACAGAGTCGATAAAAGAAACGTAGAAAAGAGCTAACCTAATAACGTATATGCTTCCATAGGCCATGACTAATTTAATATCCCAGATAAGCTCGTCTTTTGCATCCATCTTAGTGAAGGCTACATTGAAAATGAGAATATATGTTAAACTTTGCGAACACATTGAGATTTTATGTGTGTGTGTGTGTGTGAACTAACAGGGATTCGTGTTCAGTACCAGTACATGACGATGATGTTTTGTAGACATCGTTGATCACGAATGAGAAGCATTTTGTTAACCGGTACATGATGATGATGTTTTGTAGACAACTTTCTGCACGAATGAGAAGCATTTTGTTAACTTCTATACATGGACAATGGTTATGCTGTGCTGGAAGAGGCAAAATATGTAGGTCACAGCTGGTGCTGCGAAGCATTGGGAAATACTGCATTCCTCATCAATCTTCGAACTCGAAGACAAGCCTTATTATTATAGATCCTTAGTTTGATTCTTTCCCTTTAACAGGACTATCTTCATTACAGAGAATCAACTATACACTAATAATAACATAATAAAACAGAATTTTTTTCTCCGAAATATTAACATGGGCATTGAGCTGAATTTACTTTTAAGTGTATTTTAGGTTTGGCTTAGTCAAATTGTAATTAAAAATAATATTTTATTTATTGTTCTTTTAATTAAGTTCATTATGACATCTTTCAATTTGTAGTCACTCACCATTGCCATAAGGCATTACCATTCTCAATCTAATTCATGCATTGGCTCATAATGGCTAAAAGCCTTAGTGTGATATTCAGTATTTTTGAAAAAGAAAAATGTTTTGTTGAATAAAAAGTTGCATTACATTTTACAATTTTAAGTGAAGAAATAAAAAAAATGATTTAGAAAAGAGGACCATTGCAGTTCTAGTCAAGACATTGAATGCAAAAAGTGATCACTTATTTCAAGGAAGAGGTAATGAAAAACTGGGTAAAATTTTTAATTATCTTTAAATAGGAGAATCACATGTTTTGACTTTCATATATAGATTTATGGATTTCAAATATTTACACTTTTCTTTAGAGTAAACTGTTCTGGTATTCGACATACATCCAAGCTTGTGCTAGTTGTGCGCCAGACAAAAGAAATGTTTGCTTTACATGTTTTGGCTGTACCTGCAGAGTTGAGGATAACTAAATTCCAAGTACAAACCTCCTGCAAGATGACTGGGATGTCATTGGGCAGAGTATGAACTCTGGACCATTGAGAACTCTGATCAACAGTCCAGCGTGCATACTGCTACGTTACAACCAGGCAGCTATCCAATGTTTATGATCAAAGTTAATATGATTAAAATAGATGCTTCCATAGAGTGGTTTCAAGAAAAAGAAATGTAATGATTTCTGTGACATATCCAAGTAGAACATTAAAGTTAAAAAAAAAGTAAAAATAGGCTTACAGATGATCATAGTTTATAAGTGCGGAAAGAAACAATTTCATTTAAGAATCTATATTTATGAACTAACTAAAACACAACAGATATGTAAGCATAAATAAATAAAAATATTAATTTGAAAACATCAACAGTGCAACAATTTTATTAAATTTTTTTACAATTGTAAAATAATATAGAAAATACAATAGACTTGCATATAGGAACACTGGACCAAACACAGTGCTAAGCCAGATACTGGAGAGGTGGGAATAGTTGCATTGAATAATATAACTCCATCTAGAGCTCCAAGTGCACTTGAACCCTGAAAAAAAATTTTTTTTTAAATAGAGTTATAATCCTGGTGGTGACAAAGATGGGGGTAGTGGTGTGTGTGTTTTCAGCCGATGCAAAATGCCCCAGGCCAGCGCTAGACGAGCGGTCAACCAGGATGAGTTGTGACGGTCACCAGAGAAGAGTGTCAAACATTGCGGTTTGGGCAGGATCAGTGTTGTGAATAGAACTCAGGCCAGTCACAAGAGATGTGACTCACTCAAGAGTCATGTGATTAACGGAATCCGGTTCTAGAATGCCATTAGAGACCCTATATGAAGAACAAAGGTACCAGAGTTGACTCAGTCACAAATTCTCGATCTACCATTCAGTACATTACGACAGAGCTCAACAAAGTACAGCGAAGTCAGCAGAGGTCTTGCTACAACAGTACAGATTTGATACAGCAGTTCAGATGTCCATGACAGAACATTGTGTACAGTCAGTGTTATATGTTGCCGATTGTACAGTATTAGCTGTGATTTGTTGGACATTTAAGTTTTTGGAGACCTGAGTTGTCAAGTGCAGTTGCAGAGAACCTGAATAGTGAGATTTGTTACAATAGGTACACTTCAATTACATATCACAGATTTGATCATTTAAAGATTTCTTCTAAAAAGAAAATAATTTGATTTTAAAATGATAAGTTTACATATTTTTTTTTAGTATGTCAATGCAAGTTATGTTCACCGAATCTTTGTTCTAGCTCTATTTAATAACAAACTTTATGAAACAATAAAAAAACTGTTTTTCTATGCTCTTTATGAATGTATGTTGGCCAGCTCTCATTAATATATAGAAGAGTGGCTATGCAGGCTTTGTACACTAGCATTTTGGTTGGTGTGGTCAGTTGTTTATTTTACCCAAATACAATTAGAGAGTTTTTCCAATTCTTTTTGTCACCTCAAGGTCTAAATTTAGGTTGCTGGCAATAAATCATCCCAGGTAAGTAAATGCCTGGACAATCGGATGTGATTTCTGATGCCTATAGTAGGTATTTCTGAGATGTGACAGAATTTCAACGATGGCACACAGCTGTTAAGTAATTAGAATGTAGAGTTAAGACTAAATTTATTTTTGTATGATGATTTGCTTTTATACTCAATGATGAGTAATGACTCTTCAAAATTTCTCCTTTCTTTAACCTTTGCTCTCAAAATTCCCCTTTTCAAAAAGAACTCTTTTTGTGAAAAAAAAATCACTAAAAGACATTGTAGACCAACATATAACGGTCTAATTGTGGTATGTTACAGTTTTTCTTTCTCTCTTTTAAATTGAATAAGGCACTAAATGCCATAGCGTTAAGTTAGATGTTAGAGAAAAGAGCTAATGGCACGAGCTGAGATTAGTTCCCCTTTTTAACCTATTATGTGTCTATAACTATAGTAAAAATCAAATAGGAGAAAAAATAATTAAGACTAAAATGAACTGCCTGACCTAAAACATTTAGTGACTGACATAAAACATTTAGAGACTGACAAACGACAGTCATTTACTGATCTGAACTAACAAAGACAAAGTGTGCCATCCAGCTGAAATTTGCACTGAACCTTGTTGAGTGATCTTGGTTCTAGCTATAGAGTAAATTATAAATATAAATTATTCTTGGTAAAATATTAGATACTAAAAATATGGCACATGCCAGACTCTAGTTTGGGAGACTAGCACTTTCTTACTAAGCCACTGTGTTCCCAGTATAATTTTAATTAGTAAATTTATTTAATAGTTCTTTTTTCTTCTATATCAGTTTATACAAAGATTTTGGAGGGGTAATATCAGATTCTTAAGAAATACACACATGTTAGTGCACAGTTATTGCAAAAGATTAAGGCTGAATGATATGGATGATCTAAGAATTCAGAATCTTGAGAATGAGTGCTGAAAGGGTTAAAATATGGCTAAGTATACAATACTAGAATAAAACCAAAGAGTTGGACAAACTATTCATAATTTGACTTTGGGGTATGACAAATTGAGCATGCAAACAGGGTTAGCCAGATGAGAAAATGTAAAATTAGACCAGTCTATCTCCTAAAGCACAAATAATGACTAGTTTTTGACTAAACTGACTGAGGAACTTTGCTTTTTGACATCTCCATGATGCAAAAAGGTCAGAATATGAGGACAAATATTTCATAATAAGCCATTTATATTAACTCAATAGCTACTAAGCCCATACCTAAACAGTATCTCTCAAAATACTAAGCAAAGGGTGATAACCCCAAAACAGAAATAGATTGACTTTAAAAAATATATTTTAAAAAAACATTAAACAACATCTATTAATAAAAAAAAAATACTTCTAAAAAAGAGAGAAATGGATGGCCATTAAAATGATGTATAACTTGGTATAACTAGGTTTTACAAGATTAAAACAATAAAAACAACAGGTTCGAGTGCCTGATTTTTTGAAGACAGGTGGACCCCCACACCCCAATCAGATCTGTTATTACTGGTACCCTCTAACATTTACCCAAAGACCAGTAATGTTTATAAGTAGGAATTTAGTAGGCCTATACAATAAACATTATGCTTATATATACATATAAAATCTGTATGTCTTGAGTATTTACTGACTTACACTGGGTGCGCGTGAGGCCCTTAGTTGCCTGAACATGGCATCATGCTGATGTGGTTCTGCATGTGTCTCAAATTTCCTTACTTCTAGCATGACCCAACTAGATCTATTTCATCAAACGTTTTCATGTGATAAAAAAAAATGGTCAAAATATCAGTCAAAGAAGTTGAAGATTCATTGACATTAGATCTAGACTAGATCTAATGTTTACTTCACTCTCTCTCTCTCTCAGAATCGAACTAGATCTAAGTCTAAATTTAGAGCTAAATTTCATGATCAATGTCTTTATCAATTTCAACTTCATTATTAGCTGTATTTAGTATATTATTTGCGATAATGGGTCTAAAAATTGAAAGGTCATTGAGAAAATGGCCTGCACAGCTAAGGAAAATTTAAAAAAAATCACCAAACTTTGACGGCCCATAGAAACTGAAGCGAAAGACATAAAAATATCAGCTTTTTTAACAAAACAATCTATATTTCTACTTTTTAAAAAACCCAGCCAGCTCAAAATAACACCACGCGTCACACAGGAAAACAAGAGCTACACAAGTCATGCTGTGTGTGTGCTGTGGTGGGCGCATTAGTAGCGAGTGGGGCATTTGGTCGCATTAGTAGCTAGTGGGTTAAATGTATATAATCTGTCTTTGTTTACTTACCAAAATCATTCCTTAAGTTCATACATGCCACTTTGAAGTATATATAAATAATGCCTTGATCTTTAAAGGCATCACATCCACCTAGATCCACTCTGGCAGCTACAAAAACTCCACTAGTAAAATTTAAGGTGGAGATATGGAAATTTATTTCAGAATATCAGACCTATAAAATAGAAGAATGTCTATTGTATTAATATAAAAAATAAGGTTTAGTAACTAAATATATTACAAAATGCATTTTCTAGTGTGTGAAATGGACAGCTTACATGGATAATCATGAAATCAGAAAGGCTAATTTAGCACATTGCAATGACTTAGTGAGGAGATTTAAGTTGTTTTAGTGAACTTCACTTTTTATATTAGAGATATTTTTAAAAAGAATGCTTAAATGTGTAATAATTAGTAAACTTTATCATTAAAATTTTATATTCAATGCTTTGAGTCAGTTTATAGAATAGGCTTGCAACAGTAATAACCAAGCCAGATTGCATTATACAATCATATTTAAATAATGAGCAATGTATTATATTTTTATAAAGTCTTACATACTAGAACAAAAGTTTGGGTTTCCAAAGTATTGCAAAAAAAATTATTCAGTTTCTATATACAAGGTGGCCCAAGAGTAGGTTTACAGGTTTACCACCCCAAACTACAGCCTAGTGTTTTTTTTATATACTATACTACATAAACTACTATTTGTTTATCAATCATACTACTGCTACAAGTGTTAACTTGCTACACTACTTGCTATTATTTACAACAGATACTAGTATTTGACCTATTGTATCTTTCATCATTTCATGCCTTGTTCTAACTAAAAACATTGTAATAAGAATTAAAGTAACACTGTAGAGAAACCTAAAACAAGGCTTTATTAAGCTAGAATGACACATGAACTGATGAAAGATACTAAGACAATAACACATTAAAACACATTCTCACAATGTTACACCAACATAAACAAGTGACAACTATTTTATAACAATGTAGCTATCATAGCTATCATGTTTACCATTAAAACTGATAATTTATACTCTGAGGAATGTTTTTATTGGTATTACTAAGCAAGTAGCTTCCACCATATGAAAGGTAGTTTAATAACTGTAAACTTACTTTTGGGTCACCCTGTATATCAACATCTATAACAAGTCTTTCTGTAAAGCTTGCTAACCTGCTATTTCTATTATGTTTGGCTTTTATAGTAAAGATTTCAAGATTTGAACACTATACATGTATTTCTACTTAACATTGGTTTAAAGTACCGGTATATATATAATCCTTACCTGTGCAGTCTTGTGTTGCAATTGGTCTGTAATACCCAGTTTGGCATGAACATGAATAACTTCCTGGTGTGTTAACACACTTTTCATTCTTCAGACTATTGCAGCTACTGGTATTTGTACACTCATCTACATCATCATCACATGTTGGACCAGTCCATCCCTTGTTACAGAGACAAGTTCCATTTGTTTTGTCACAAGTTGAATGAAAGCTGTTACAGTTACACTGTTGGCTACAGTCTTTACCATAGAAGTTGTCACTGCAAGCTGTGGAGATACATATGAATCTTGTCACTAGTAATATTAATTGTGACAATTATTTAATCACTATTCTTCTTCTTCAGTCCGATTTCGAAGCTATACTAAAGAGCCAACAAGAAGCTTTTTAACACAAAACATTTAGTATAAACTTAGTAAAATAAAATAGATATGTTCTTGTACATATATTAATTTTTTAAAATAGCTTTTATATAGGCCCACATTCATGCTAATATGATGCTCGGAGTATTCATTTTTGGATCAGTGGGGAAGGGGGGATCTGGGAGATGGTTTTCTGTGCTGCCTTTAGGCACTCAGTAAACACAGCTCAACTCGAGTTGGGTATCAAACCTCTAGCTCCTTTGCTATGTAGCTAAGCCAAGCTCTAGCTTACTTAGCCTCTTGTTTAAATATCCCACACTGAAATGTATTTAATCAAAATATAAATCATGTTAGTATTTAAATCTTTAATTCAATAATATACTAAATTCAACAGGATAATCACTATAAGTATGCACAGTGACCAGATTGCAATACTTTTGGTATTGAGACCAAATATAGTATCAGTACAACTCCTATGTTCAGCTCAAATGAAATGTTCATGTCAGGTATAAATATATATAGTTCGTCCATCGTGGTTCTATGATGATCACTTTGTCATCCAGGGGGCTGAGGGCTTTGCACAGGGGTTTTATGCTTCCTCATGTGGCTGGTGTGTCCTATGTGAGCCTGGAATGTTCAGCTGCACACTGGGTAGGTTTTTATCAAAATTGGTCTAACGGTTTTGATTTCTATTTGGGACATACATATATACATACGCCTTACTTTCTGCTTCATATTATAGATAGGCTATATAAGTAGTTATATTATAATAATTTATTCATTGTTATTAAAATTTTAAGGACGTGACAACTGTCTATAAATATTATTCTAAAATAAAGAAAATACTTTAAGAGACTATATGATACACTTACACTGGCAAATAATTCCATTGGCAGCCAAAGATTTACCAGGAGGGCAGGAACATATAACACTTGTATTGTCAGGTGTTTCACTGCACAGATCACTACAGGAACTAGAGCTGCACAAGTCTACATCTGATACAAATAATACAATTTCTATATAAAGACATCACTAAATATGAAATGAAAAAAAGAAATATATTAGAAACAAAAATAGTAAAACATTATTTAAACCTAAGCCTCAATCATTTTGCAGAAAATATAAAAAAAAAAAAAAAACCTCTACAGGTTCTCAAATCACTGTTTAAAGCTTGTCCTTTAGGACAGAAACAAGTTTCATTGCCATTGACATTAATACACTGGTACTGACAAAGTGAACTGTTGGTGCACACACTGGTCACTGTGAACAAAAAAAGATTACCATCAGAATGAAACTCAAATTTTAAAATGACCTATCAATAAAGATGAATGGACAAGATATCCATTTTTAAAAATTGAGGTAATTATGATAAAAACCAAGAAAAAGTTCCCTTTAGAGATCTAATATCATAAAGATTAGAATATGTAGAGCTCATGAATTATCTGTGGTTGACAGTTAATGAAGTGGCCTGATCAGCACAATGATTCTTTTCTTCTCTTTCCCTAACATATCATGCACATCCTTTAGAACTCAAACTCAGTACAGTCTAAAAACCTGATTTAATGTATTTCTAAAGCAAGACTCATATTACAGATAAAAGTAGAGTGTTTTAGCTTTTATCCATCGCATTTCCAAATCAATTACAATAATTAATAACATTCTTCATTTTGTAATTGCATATAAATGTTTAAAGGAATCAGTACTATTTCTTTTTTCAACTTCACTGCTACTAAGCAGCCAACATCTCATTCAAAGTCTCAACTATTATCTAATAAAAGCCAGGAAAATCGATTGTTTTTCACAAATAAGATAATCTTACCATCACATGTATATCAATCTCTGTTGAGGACATAGCCAGGTGTGCATGAACACCTGTAGTTGCCCAATGTGTTGATACATACACTTGTACATCTGTCTATTTGTCGAGCACATTCATTGATATCTGAGTACCAAAATACTGAAACACTAGATTAGATGCATGTTATCTTTTAGAGGATCTACTAACATAGATCATTATTAGAAAAAAAAAGTTACATTTTTCAAAACTAAACTAAACTTAACTAGTGAGTGTGCTGAACCACACTTCTTATAAATTACCAATCAAATTAAAACAAAGGCTATAAAACAAAAGGTATTTCCTACCATCACATGTGTTAGTTGATGCATTATAAGCAAATCCTTTATAACAGCCACAGCTGTAGCTACCAACAGAGTTCTGACATGTCTGCTGACAAGTGTTTAACCTTGGATCCAAACATTCATTGACATCTAAAGAGTTCAAGCAACATTTATGACATATCACACATAAAGTTACGGTACACTAAATAAATAAATAAAGGAACAATATGTTAATTAATTAATACAATTTGTTGAATGAACATTTAGGAAAAGTTTTCAAACATTCATAATAAGAGTTAACTACAATTATTTTATTTTTTTTATGAAATGACATTGAACTATCTGTGGTATCTTACAACTAGATAAAAATTTGTTTTGATAAATTTCTCTTAAATCTTTTTTTTAAGAAACAGTTCTTGTAAGAAAAAGTTCATATCAATTATTTTGTTTACTGACCTTCACACAATGTGCCATTAAGTCTGTAACCAGATTTGCAAACACATGAATCAGGACCTATACGACTCACACAATCCTGTCTGTCATTACACTGTAATTCCCCATTGGTACACTGGTTCACATCCACATCACAGAAAACTCCTAGGGTTGGGAAATAAGATGGAATAATTAGATCTAGTTCTTGGTAGATTTATTTAGTCGCATTTTAAGTGTTTTCTTGTGAGAAAAAAGTATTATTTATATGTTCATTAAATCTGATTTTACATTCATAACAATAAATAAAGGATAATAAAAAATACAATGAATCTTACATCACAATGTCATTGATTTGTTTTACAAGTTTTGGATGTTCCTTCAGATTTGAATATAATTACATCCTAGCCTAAACTCTTACAGAAATAAATAAGAATTTCTATCCAGAGCACAGAGTTAACATAGCATTATAATCTTGTATATACCTATATATCCAGGTCTACAAATACATCCTCTAACATTATCACATCTTAATGCTCCAGAAGAACAAGAACAAGATCTTGAACAATTGACTCCCCAAGTTGTGCTACTACAGTCTGTAAGCAGGAAACATTGGAATCAATGTCTTGAAACATTAAACACAACAAATGTATTTTATTTAAACAAGAAAATATATTTATATTACTTAAAAAAAAAAAAACCAAGCTTATATTAAGCATAGGTTTATCAATTAGTTTGGGTCAGTCATGTAATTAAAATCGTAATAGATCTAGACTAACAATAAAAAAGCATTTATAAAAAAAAAGGTAAGGAGGGGAAGAGGGAACTCATGGCTCAAGCCAACATGATAACCATTCTGCTAGTGGAGAGCTTATGAACACAAAAAATGTATAGTTATCTATTGTTTCTATAGTCTCGACCTATTTTTCAGGTTTGTGTTCACTCAGACAATGACCTACAAAGTAGACTAATTCAGCTTATAACACCCCTTCAGCCAATTACAATTTATTTCCCTTGTTTGAGATACAAAACAAAATAATTAATTACCCATAGTTAATTAACTAATCGGTTAATTTTTTAAATGTATTCTTGTGTTGTCAGGTAAAAGAAATAAGCTTGATCCGAGATTGGGTATGGGAGAAATAACTTTTTACCAGAAAGACAGACAGAATGAGTTGATATAAGCTTTGTAAAAAAAATCAATATAACATAACAAGAAATGAAACATTTCTATTTAAAAAATCTCACAGATCACCAAAAAAAGCATTTGAAAGCATTTCCATAAGAGTTTTTAACCATTGTTTTATAAATAGTATTTAAGATTTGTTATACTATTGCAGTTGAGTCCATCATTGTCCAAACTTGACCCAGGGGGACATGAACAGCTGTATCCTGGTACTCTGTTAACACATCCAGACTTGAAGCTGCACAAGTTCTTTGTTGATACTTCACATTCATTGATGTCTGTAACCAAATTGTGACAGTGAATGTTAATCTCATTTTAAAACTTCCTATCCTAGAAAAGATTCCAGTTATACACTAATGACATAATTAAGATAAACCTTACCTTCACATGTGTCTTTGCCAACTAGATTGTAACCATCAGCACAAAACCAATATGAAGTGTTCTGTTGAAAGTCTACTGTGCATCCTTGAGAGCAGTTCAGTTTCTCAAAATCACTGCATACATCTTTCACTGGAAGTGTCAAAAAAATTCATTAGCTTTTTATTTGAACATTATAATACTTAAAGTAACTATTAAAAAAATAAAAGAAAAAAATGCAAGGCCAATGACACTAGATCCAGCTTGAATAACCTGCCCAGTGTGCAGCCGAACATTCTGGGCTCACATAGGTCTCACCAGCCACATGAGGAGGCAAAAAAAAAAAACAGTGCAAAGCCCTCAGCCCCCCCCCCCCCCAACCTGGATGACAAAAGTGGTCATCATCAAACCACAATGGACGAACTATATAAACAGAGAGAGAGAGAGAGAGAGAGAGAAAAAGAAAGTTGGAGTAGAGAAAGAGAGAGTCAGGGATAGATATACTTAATAATTACCTAGTAGACATGTTAGCCTATCATCATTTAATCTATACCCATCACAGTTGTATTTTCCAGGCACATCAACACAGATTTGTTGACATTGATGGTCCCCATTAGCACATTCATTGATATCTGAGGAGATTGTAACAGAGCAACTTGAGTTTTTTTTTTGGATTCAATGATTTCTAAAACATTTTATTAGCTCTAGAATTAATGTCTAAATTGATAATGAAGTTTATCAAGAAAATAAATCTGTGTCAATTATTTGATGTGAAACATACTAATGCAGTCCCCTTTATCATTTCTTGCATATCCAGGCTTACAGTTGCAGACATGACTACCAAAGTTATTGACACAATCTTCAATAAGTGGGTTGCAGTTGTTTAGGGCAGGATCAACACATTCATTTATATCTAAAACAAAATAGAATAGAAACAAATATAGCATTTTTAGGCAGTAGTGATAAATGTATACATTGTTATATTTTTATAGTATTTGAGGAGATGAGATGTTGTTCCAGGAATGAGGAAAGAATTTTCTGTTGGACATAACTTTATAAGTTTCAGATGTTCCATCGGGCATTAAGATTATTATGTCTTAGTCCAAACCTCCTGCAGGATGGCGACAAGCAAATTTCGCACCTATGGCCATCAAAACGACAATCCTAAACACATGCTATATACCAAGGCAGCCATCATCCTGGCTGATTATGTTAAGTGAAAGTAATCTCTTTAGATATACCTAAAGAATAGGGGTTAAAAAATGCTCTATTTTCTTTTGATTAATTTTCTGGATAGTAGTGACATGGGATAATGAGCTCAAGACAAGAATTTTTATGATTTAGGCATGTTATAATTTAAATTTCATGAAAATATTAATATCTATCATAATAATACTTTTATTTTAATTTGGATTTTAAAATATTAACTACATATTGTCTAGATCTACTTCATTTTTAAATTCCATAATCAAAAATTAAATTAAAATTTAGTTTTCTAAACATTAATTTGTTTTAAATAAAAATGGCATGCATTCACTTCTCTATCAAACAAAACATTTTCTGACAACAAACAAAAAAGTAATTGAAGTTTAATTATAACAGGGTAGTGAAATACTATTGAACAAAATGGATAATTTCAGCAAAATGTGAAAAATAATTACAAAGAGAAAGAGTTAAAGGAAGTATCAACAAATCTGTTTAAAGTAATAATTCATACAGCCCTAAATGACTTTAAAAAAAAAGGAAAAAAAAGCTTAGAAGACAACATCATTAGTAATGTAGTATTAGTAGTCAAAAGTACTGACCTTGACAAGTTCCATTTCTAACATATCCAATAGGGCAAACACAGGAATAGCTTCCCAAAGCATTAACACAAACATCACCAATCAAACAGTTGTCTGTCCTTAGTGTACACTCATCAATATCATTGTTGCAGTTGACTCCCTCCCAGCCTATGTCACATACACAGCCTCTGACAGGATCACATGTCCCGTGTCCACTACACTGATAGGATTGATTGCAGTTGACACCATAGAAGGACTTCTCACAAGCTGAAATGTGTAGACCTTTCTTATTAAGTAAAAAGCTTGACAGAAAAAAAAAGCAATTTATTATCCTTGGATTTCAATTGAGTTAGCATGTAAATTACTATTCATTAATATTTTGTTTGGTTAAAACCACACAGTTACTTTGAACATTTCCAGAAAACAGTGCTTGCAAACATCATCATAAATGTGTATTTTTATAGCTATTATAAATTTTACATTTTAAACACAGCATTTATCATGGGATGATAGCATTAATAAATGACTTTTATAAGACATTAGAGAACACTTATTGCAAATGTAAATAATTCTTCAAATTGAATTTTAAAAGCTTTTTTTTTTCTTTCCCAATAAAATGAAGAAAAAAAACAAACTTCAGAACAAATGGAAAGAGTGTTTTTATTTTTGCCAATATATTTGACTATTAATGTACTAAAATAAATGCCAACCTGTACAAGAAGTTCTATCTGCTTCTAGTTTAAAACCAGCATAACATGAACAAGTAAATCTGCCATAAGTGTCTGTACAAATTTGACTACAGGGCTTCTTGGCAAGACTGCATTCATCTATATCTGAAGAGGAAGAGAGCTTTTTATTTTGTAATTGCAGTAAAGAATTCCAAATAATTTATTATCAATTTTGCAACATATAATATTGATCTTAAAAATATTCCTAAATTATTTTATGATGCTTACAAAAAGATAATATAAAGAAAAAGATGTATAAACCCTACATAAAACAAATTAAGAAATCAGAAATTACACTTAGTCTAATATATAAGAAAAGATCATATAAGAAATACATTTCTGATTGTTTTGTCATCTAATTTTGTATAATGCAAGAAAACTTATAATTGTATTTTATATTTACTTGTGCATGTTTTGTTATCTCCCTGAAGTGCAAACCCCACTTGACAATCACACCTTGCTGTACCATTGTTAACAAAACATAGCTGGGAACAATTCAGGGCTTGGCACAGCTCTACATTACTTGAATCTGTAAGTTATTTTAGGTTGAGCAATATTAACAAGGAACTACAAGTATTATTCAATAATATATATATATATATATATATATATATATATATATATATATATATATATATATATATATATATATATATATATAATGTTTTTAATATGAAAGAATAAAATTACATTTGCAGTTAAATTTTGTTTGCTCTCTTTATCTTAGAAAGAATGCTTAGAATTATCGTAATAATGAAATGCTGAGCATTTTGTTAGTGGTGTGAAAATATGCACAAACATGTACATGCATGTTATAATATAAGACAAGTTAAGTTTGCCAAGTTTTTGAAGATCACAATAGATGTGAGCAACTCAAAATACAATATATTAGGGCCTTGAAGTTTTCAAAATTAGTACAAATCAATAAGCATCAAAAGAAAAAAAAATATTTTATCTTCAGCTTACTTTTTTCACAAACTCCACTTTGGAGAGTATATCCATTGAAACAATTACAAGAGTAACTTCCAATTGCATTGACACAAGTTTGTGAGCAGTCATCTATGTTCTCTTCACATTCATTGATATCTAGCACAGAAAAAAATCAAACAGCCAAAATATGGGGTCCAAATAGATCTAGTTTACAATTTTACCACTATTAATTCATAGAAATAGAAAACAATACAAATGTTACCATCACAAATGCTTGTGTTGAGTGTATTCAATCTGAAACCGATGTTACAGCTACAAATGTAGGATCCAACAGTGTTTTCACATCCTTGTGGACATGTCAAATTATCTTTACATTCATTGATGTCTAAGAAACAGAATGTCAGAAATAGTAAAAACAATCATCATTTTCTTTCTATGAAAATTTTAAAAGCCCATAAATTTAATTACATGTTAGTTTGATTAATACAAATATTTGTCTTATAAACTTCCAGATTGTCAGAGTAGACCATCCATGTTTTTTTTAAAGATAACTACAAGGTACAAAAATTAGTTTATGTTTTAAAAATCATGTAAATGAATTAATTTTATATTTTAAGTTGATCACCATCAAATTTCATTAGTGTGTTTGAGAGACTTAAAACCTCTCTTCCAAAAGCACTGGACATTTCCTGCAGTTGTGCACAGTGATAATAATAATCTTTATTATCCATAAGGAATTTTGTCTTACAAATTGAGCATTACACACAAAAAATTATAACTATAAAAAACAAAATATACATTTTGTGAAATATTTTTATCAGATAGTTGAAATGTATTTAATGATTTGAATGCAAGGAGTTTTTGTGTCTGTTTGTCTTTGTAATGAGTGTCTCGTGATGGTAAAATGACAAAATCCTGACTCAAGGGTGCTTTTTATTTCTAAAATGTTTTTTCTTTCTTATGAATGTTTTTCACAAACAGATGCCCAAGTGTTGTTTTTTTTTACCATTAACTTTACTAGCAGCATGCACATATATCAACATACAGGTAAAGAACATGTGGCTTCACAGACTTGTCATGTTTTAAGTTGATAACATGTACTATTTAATCATTTAACACACGACATTTAACAAACAAAATTATAACTTAATATTATTGTTTCAAATGTCTAATAAGGGTAACAGATTACATTTTTCTATACAAATGAATACGAGAATCAGGGATTCAACATAATTAATTTCTACTAATGAACTTACAAAAAAAAAAAAAAGTCACGTTGGTGTATCAGCTAACTGACAGTACCAACCCGCCACTCCCTCACTCTCGCGTTCTTCATTTCTAGACTAAATCTAATTGCTTTTAAGAACCAATCAACGTATAGATCTAGACACAATGTGTTCCCCCACCTTTTCTGTTCCTCCCCCCCCCCCCAACCATGACCTCCGTGACCCAACAGGACGGCTTAGCGTGACATCCGTGACCGCTCGTAAGCTAGTCAAGAGAGGGAAGAAAAAAAAAGGATACGAAATGAGTAACGCGACGGGTTAAATGCGTATTTGCGTACTGACTGTCATTTTTGGGAGATTTTGCGTAACGAATAAGCATTTTGCGTAACGGTAGGCAGGTCTGCTCACAGCTTAAATAGAATAAAATCTGCTAAATTTTAGAAACAATATAAAAAAATCCCAATCAATAGAGTAAAAAAAAGTTTGTAGTACTCCTTTTCAGACCTTGTGATCTATAGAGCAGATGATGTAAGTATCATCTAATTCTATGGCCAACAGTTAACAAGGGTGTCAGGTGGCCAGCACAACAACCAACCAACCACATTTACTTTCCCCAATTAATGTCAAGTAGGCCTACCCATATGATTAGGGTTGGGTGGATTCAGAGGCGTCCTAAAAATCCAGTTCAGAAGTAAGTTCAAACACCAGCCTTTACTGAGATTTGAACCCAAAACCTCTTGGTTCAGAAGCCAAGCACATTAAAACTCAGCTACCACACTGCTCAATTATAAAATGTCTAATAGATCTAATGAAAATTGCAATTTAAAAATTAATCTGCTATCATATTATCTAGACCTAGATCTTGGAGTATCCTGTCTAGTCTCTACTCTAGATTTTTTTTTACTAGATCTAGAATCATTTAGATTACATTTCTACAACTAGACCAGACTTGAGACTAGATCTAGTAATATTGTAATATTTAATTATGAGTATGAGGCTAGTAGTAGTACAACTACTCACGCACTCACGGTACTAGTACTGGTAAGTAGTACTACTACTAGTTACTAGATCTACTTAATACTTAGACTTAGTATTTAGTTTATTTAGACCAGATGACTATAGAGTCTAGTAATAGTAATAGATCAGATGATCTAACTACATCTACCAGATTCATTTAAAATTTATTACCGAAATCGTCAGTAATTCGTCAGTTAATTGCCGTCAGTGGCGTCTGTTAGAATCTGTTTACTAATCTCAATTGCAAGAGAATCAACAGAATCATCTAGACTTGATATGGGAATTTGAAATCTATCAATTTTCCCTGAATTTCTATGACAAACATTGAGTGTTGCCATTTCTTTTATTTTTAGATCTAAATATTAATGTCACTGTTTTTGTTTACAATGAATCATGAAAGGAATCTACCTAGGAGTAGGAGACTAGGTCTATTCGTAATTTCAAAACAAATGAGTTGACTGTATGTAAGCTTAAAAAGTTTTTTCTTTTTAAAAGCCACGAAATTAAACAGTTACCAAGGATATTTTTCAATACATCAATAGGTTTTATTTAATTTAAAGATTAAACGTATTTTAATATCACGAATTTCATTTTCTTTGTCAGTTTTCTGTAGATCTATTCTTCTTACATAGATTCTAGATGTATGGCGCAACTAGATCTAAATCCTCCCCACCCCCATTTTTTTTTCCGAGGAAACGCTTCAAAGACCAGGTTAGGCGTCAACTTTCCTTGGCTGACAGAAGAGAGCACCTGGTTGCATGCGGCCTCAGAACGAGACAGCTGGAGGTCACTTACGAAGGCAGCGGGATACACATTTTAAAACCAAAAGAAAATCTGCTGTCGAGGACAAACGCAGACGGCGAAAAGAAAATCTAAATCGACCATCTGCGGACAATGGTTATGCTTTGCCTGGATGTGGCAAAATATGGGAAATACTGCATTCCTCACTGATATTCGGACTCTAAGACTAGCCTTATTATTATTAGCAGGATGTCCAAAGAGTGGCCTTTTTTCCTTGTGCAGCCAGCTTTGCTTTGGACTTTGCTTTGCCTCTCGACTTTCGACCCATAAAAAATGTTTTGGATCTACCTTTGAGCTGCTGAATGTAAAGAAAGGATCCTGTTTTGAAAATTTCGATTTCACCAATGCCCATTGTCCTTTTCTTTTTAAAGCTATATTATAGGCAGCATTACTTAGGGAATTAAGGTGCCCTTACTACCAAGGCATCAGCATGCCTACTTTTCAATGTTTACCTGCAAGTGTTTTATATTGTTACGAATCTCGCTATCCAGGCTTTCTTCAAACTGCACCACACGACACAACGAACTTAAAGAACCTCACAACTCGGGGCTCCAAAGTAACAGTAGCAATTTAATTTCAAATACAATACAACACTCTACAGTTGGCAACAATATTACACAAACTGTCCAAAAACCTAGCCTTGCTCCGCCTGAATTCACACACCGTACTGTTTCTAACTTCGCCTCGTACTGGTCACATTGCGAGGTAACGTGAAGTCCAGTCTTTCTGACACACTCGCTCTTATATACTGTCTCTACTGGCCTTCTAGAATCGGATGGAACGTTCTTGACCACTCAGAATGATCACAATCGCCGTGACTTGCGTGCGTAATATTTACACACAGGTCGTTGCCGAACTAGCATGTACTGTCACTGGTCACAGTTGACCGCTCGTCCTGCGCTGGACTGGGGCGATTTGCGTCGGCTGACTACACACATACCACTACCCCCATCTGTTCCACCACCAGGTTTATAACAATATGCTTGTGAGTCTTGGACACTGACTGCAGAGCTAGAGAGGAGGATCCTAGCAATGGAATTGAGCTGCTACAGAAGGATCCTAGGTATCACATTTAAAACCGCATCACAAAGATATTAGAGGCAGGGCTACTGCAGCGATTAGACCCCATGATGACCTGCTATCATAAAAAAACTTGAGCTAAAAATCTATGGCTATATTACAAAGTCTTCGAGGCTTGCTAAGACCTTCCTTCAGGGAACAGTACCAGGAAAAAGAAGAAGAGGCAGAAAGAAAGTGATGGAAAGATAAAGTACATAAAAGAATAGATGGGCCTGCCATTGAAAGAGGTTCTAACTAAGGTAAAAGACTAGTGGAATGGAGAAAGATGGTGAACAAATCTTGCATGGTGCTCCAATGGTCCAACAGACTAAGGGATAGGTAAAGAGGTTTTTCAGCAGCAGGTATCAAAACTCTCATGTTTCAAATTGACTTAAATCTTTTTACATGTTTTACAACTAAGAAATGAAAATGAAGATTTATCATTCCTTTTTGTAAAATAAATCACAAAAATTACTTGATATTTGTCTGCATTTAAAGATTCCTTGCTTTGTGGTTCAAATATTTAATTGGTGAAATGAGAACATTACTTTCTCATTATGATGTAGGTATGAAATTTCAAAACATAACTCCACTCAGGTCTAAGAGCTATTTGATCTTGATTATTCACACTGCACTGTCAACATAACCTACCCTGACATTCATTAACTATTAATCAGATATTAATTTCTTAACCTGAAGAGAAGCATGTTATTATTTTTTTTAAAGCTAAATGATCAAGTTTTTTTTTTATCTCAAGATTAGCTTTAATAAAGTCAGTCTGAGGGAACCTTAAATTGTGCTTAAGCAGGTATGATTGGCAGTTTCATAATGGTGGATTAATTCAAGTCTGGTCATCTATTTAAGAAAAATGAAACAACATAATGAGTTAAATATTTTGTATTTTATTCTCTATACCCATAACTGTTACATATGATCACTTACAATACATCAAACACACATTAAGATAAATAGACCACACAGTTCATGTTTTCTATGCTACTAACATTTGAGAAACAAATGAATTTTAGCCACATTAAAATCAAATTAAGCATTATGCTCAGTCATTAAATAAAACATTATGTAGCACTGTCAGATGTTGATTACAATTAAGAACATACACAATAAAAAAAAGAGCAAAGTAAAAATGAAATGCTCTAAATGTGGTAAGTTTTAAAAATCTTCTATTATGACTGGGATACTTTTTAGATTTCTAGCACTCCATAAAACATAAGTGCAAGGTGGAGTACAATGGAAGTCAATGAAGGATGAGAAATTTTTACCAACAGCATAGAACCAATGTCTTGCATACCCCACCAACAAGAGACAATGTTGATGTAGATATCACAAAACAACATCAACATGTTAAGACAAACACTAACACACAAATATAATGTGAGTACATGACATCAATAAAGTAGTACAAATATTTTGAACTTTCAAAGACTAGGTGATCATTCACTTTTGATTTCATTTTTCACAACAAACAAGTTAAATTTTTTTTTGTGGCAAAAACAAAATGGTTAAATGTCTCCACCAGATAAAAAAAAATCAATTGATAAACCTTCAACAGCCTAAAAAATATAATTGATTAATGAAACTGTACATAAGTAAGTTTTGAAGTACTAATACAATACTTTAGGGGGACCATCACCAGTTGAAACAAATATCAAACCCATTAAATCTTACATTCTGATTAGTATAAGCAAATAGTATTTGAAAGAGATTAATAGAACTGCTTTGAAAAAGTAAAGTTATTGACACAGTGCAGCATAGAAATCAAGAACCAAAGACTAAATCAAAAGCAGACAATGGATTGATGCACTAAACTAGCAGTAAACAGCTTGTTTATCAATGTTTTTGATTTATTTTAAAATTTTAGCTTTAATTCCAAAACTCTGCCTTAAAAGTTTAACTGTGTCTACCATGCTAATATCATTTCCTCTGAGTGTCTATAAATCTTTGCAGAAGTAACATCAAATGGGTTTGAGTATAAATATAACTATTACCAAGGAAAAAAATTCTGATCAACAGATTTAACTTGTGCTAATTTAAAATAAAAATTGGTTCAAATACATAAAAATAGCACAAAAAATGATTAAGTTGTAATTTCATATTAGTTCTTAGTACATGTATGTAAATACATAAGTAAGAACTAAAAAATGTGGGTTGAAATCTACGTATGTATGCACTAGAACTTTATACCCTGAACATGTAGAAAATAAAAACAAAAACAACTCATAACATAACAAAAAGATTGTATGTCATAAATATAAATATCTGATAACCTCTTAAAATGTAATCAATTCATCTGAGGTGAAACAACAGTCAACAATCTTTAATTGAAATGATTTTCAGTTTCTGTGTCAAATTAAAATTATGTGATGCATTCAAAAGTTGCTAACATAAATAATTCTATTCAATATAACTGTAACTATATTTACAAAAAATACAATTTTTTTCATTTAGGTTTTTAAATTTAAAATTATTTTTATATCATGACATTTTTATTTTGATTCATCAGAAATTAGCTAAAATGTGCTACTCATTTCAACTACCAGTGTTTGTATGTAAAATGCCACTAAATATTTTGATTGCACCAAATAGTAACACTTTGGAAAACAAACATATGACTAAACAATTGAATTAACAAATAAACATTGTAATATGGCATAAAAAGTTGAATGTCGAAAGATTTTAAACAAGCCTTAACAAGATTTAAAATAAAGAAATGCAATACATGAATGAGAGTCTAGTAGTCAATCTAAGGAAGTCATAGTTTTCAAACACATTACATAAAACTAGTAACAATTTGGACAATGTTACCATCTAACAAGTTTTTTTTGTTTTTTAAATAAGATTTAATAATGACATGAGAAAGGGACCAGCAACATGGAAAGTTGTCTGGAACTCCATGTAGTCAAAAATGCTATAAAAAAACTAACCATATTATCCATATGAACATTTTAAAATTGTGCATAAAATGGCTAGTTTGCCAGGGTCACTAACACTAATGGTACGTTCACTAGATGAAATAAAGCCAGCTTTAGAATTGAAGAAGGAAATGGTGGAACATAACAGGAATGTTGAATCATCACAACCAAGTGAGCAAACAATCATTTGGTAGCTAATTAAGTTTTGAGAATCATTACAAAAAGAAAGTTGGCAGGCGTGTGCTTTGTAAATGACCTGGCATTATAACATCAAATCATTCATAAAATTAAAAAACAAAATATACTTATTAAATGATAATAATGCTGATAAATATTTTATTCAAAAGCAAACTTTCGACAAATATTAAACAAATTAATGAATTAAAAATTTTGATATCACATATTGAAATAAAAAGGTCAAATAGCCTTTGCTATCCAAAAAAAATCCAACATAGTAATCTTTTTTTCAATGACAAAAGCATTTTATAATTTTATTTTGAAATTTTATGAGCTCAAAATCACTTAGTTATTGTAATACAACTTACAACTAATAACATGTAATATGGCTGCCTGGTCGTGCGGTTTGCACGCTGGACTGTCGTTTGGATTTATCGATGGTCCCGGGCTCAAACCCTGCCCGCTCCCATCCCCCGTCGTCCTGTGGGAGATTTGGACTAGGAAGTAAACTATCTTCAACTCTGAAAGAACATCCGAAATATGTAAAACATTTTACAAAACATTTTTTTTTACATGAGGTGGGTCTATGGTTAATTATGTGTTTATGAGATTTAGTTGGTATCAGATTCAACATGTAAACAAGTTTAAACCCTGACTGTAATGGCAGAATATTATGATATGACCAACTAATAACAAAGAAAAAAAAAGATTAATTTACACAATTTAGTCAGCCTTGAACTTGAGGCTATGCTTTATTCTCTTGGGAGGTGTCAAATAGTCTTTATCATCTAAATCATCTGGGTCAACCTCATGATCACTTTCCTCAGTACTAAGTCTATCAAAGCCTTTATGAGAATTCCAAGTAAAGCCTTTAAGGTTAAAAACCTTTCCCTTCTTTCCATGTCCATAACATTTAAATTTTCCTAATGAAAAAAAAAAAAAAGAAAGAACAAATATTAAATTGTAGAAAACATCCAAATTTTAACAAAAAGAATTTAAAAAATTAAATGCCTGTTATGTTGTAAAGGTTTTTAAATGACCTGAATATATTATAAACCGCCCAATAATTTTTATTTCATTTTATAATATTGATCATTAAACTAGAGGAAAGGATTAAAAATTCTGTAATTTAATAATATAAAAAATGTTTTAAATTTCATTCAATCTAGCTAAAAACTAAAACTAAAAAAAAATTTATAACACCAGACTGATGTGCCCTGACTAGAAGTAGCAACAAGATGACTGGTACCACAAGTAAGATGCCAATTGATGACAGAGGGAGAGACATCACTGCTATCTTTGATAGCCTCAGACAACTCTGTGGTATTGGTTTCACTCTGGTCCAATGGATTGCTGACAGTAACTGGCTCTGAGTACTTTCCTCAACTGTGGCATAAAATTGAATAAAGTTAAGGCATTGTAGCTTTTCCTAAGATGTCTACACAAATTACTTTTCACCTTATGAAACTAGGAAATTTCTTGAAAAATCTACACAGCTATTTGTAAACTTCAGTTGAGCCAAAGCAAAGTCTAAGTTATTTTACTTCTACCATTTTCTTTGCTCTAATAAAGAGTAAGCTAGTAGTTCACAATGACCACTCAATACGATAAATTCAATTATTGAAATGATTTTCTTTCTGTATTACCATCGCTTGCACTTCTAATCGGATTCAATTTGCTTTTACATGTCTCTAAGGAAAGTGATAAAATTATAGACAATAAAAGAGTCCAGGACGTTTCATTCAGAGAGTAGTACAGATCACAAGTACATATTTAGATTAATACTGATGCAAACGTTTTAACAGACTTTACAAATGAACATTCACATCAACATTCATTACCAGGTGAATGTGAAAGCAATCTTCCTTATTTACCTTTGTTATGCTGTGAACTTGACTGTACTGTAACAGGTCTGCTAAACTTCCAAACACTTTCAGGGTCCAATTCCCCTACATAGATGCTATGTGTTACTGGATCTGCTGCTACATAATGTGGGTTTCGCATGTTCTGAAAGATTGTGGAGATTTTAATGTAGTTTCCCACGAGGTCAATACATTCAAAACATTTTTACTTTGTAAAAACGAATAAGAATAAATAAATAAAACATAACTTTGATAAATTATGTTACAATGAGAGAGATTAGCTATTTGTAGTTAAACTAAGCTGAGTTTTGTTGTCACATGAAATAGAACTTTACATCTGGTACATTTCACATTTCCAACAAATCTCCAGTATTTATGTCTGATGTGAAACCCTGGACAGTTGTATCAATGGGGCCATCAAAAGCAGGACCATTCACAGCATACAGTAAACCTCCTATAGAACAAAAAATGAGCTGTTTGATAATGCAGCAAACTACTGACCAAAATCTACAATAAAATATTAATGGTGATATTGTCACATTTTTCTTTGTTTACAAAATAATGAAGTCTCATCTTCTATTAGCTATGTACCAGTAGAAACATAGTTTGAACTTTATAAAATGCTGATAAGGGGAAAAACCAACCAAGCTAAGCACATTTATGTAACCTAATTTATTTAGCTTAAAATCTTTATTTTGCTTAATATTTTTTTTAAGTTCTGGATGTTCCTTCAGAACTAAACATAACTATGTTCTAACCCAAACCTCCTGCAGGATGACAGGGGATGGCAGTGTTCAAACTCAAAACAATCCTGATGAGTTCGAAGGGCATACCACAAAATGTGTCTATTGAATACAATTCATATGGTATCTGGTTTTATAGTTTTAAATTGTTATCATGAAACATGACTTGAAAATCATGCACATCAAACTAAGAATCAGATATATATTTAGGAAGTTACCTGCACCAAACTGAACATTCCTTTTCCCAAAGGACATCAAAAAAGTTCCATCTTTGGAAAATTTCAGAACTCTGCTATTACAGTACCTGTTTTACAAAAAGTAGGCTTGTAATAAAACAATCAAGATTTGATTATTTTTACATAATTCAAAATTCAAATTTAAAATATATTTTTTAATGCCTAATCAGTATCAATGGACTCATTTATTTAAAGCAATATTTGCTGACACAATATATAATTACAATTAATTGCAAAGCCTAGTATTACCCATCAGATACAAAAAACTCTCCAGACATAAGAACAGCTACATCAGTAGGTTTACAAAAAAGATTTGTATCTTCACCATGTTGGAACTTCTGTCCTAGTGTCATTTTTGGTACAGTCTGACCTGGTGGTATTTTAAAAACCTAAAGAGAAACAAAATTATATTAATTTGTAGACCCAAAAAAAAGTACAGTAGTGAAGGAAATCAATCTTACATAACTAAAACAAATTAATAATTTTGTTACATTTTTTCATCTGATATCAAGTGCTATTATATTCAGTGTTAGAATTCTTTTGTTTTTTTTTAAGCTTTTATGTTGTCAATAAGATCAATTCAATTTGTTTAACACATGTTGAGAAGAACAACAAAGAAATGTTTTACCTGATGCATTGCTACATCTGTTAACCAAATATTTCCTTGATGGTCCACTGTAATACCATGAGGCATAAAATACCTGAAAATAATACAAGTTGGGTTGCAGTCATCATTCAGGTTATTGAAACAAAGTTTACAATATTTAAAAAAAAAGGCAAATTTTCAAATCTGTGATGTTTCTTTAATATCTGATTAGTCTCATTCATATAACATATTTCCCTTGTTAATTATTTGTTTTAACTCTCTCTTAATCAAGGATATTAATAAACAGGTAAACCTTGGAAATCTTTTTGATAACTTTCATAGCAAATTTTATGAAACAATATTAGGAATCAGCCTGCCATCTTTGTAAGCTTATGTTTTTTATGGAAGATAATACAATTACATTCTCTGGTATTACTCATTGGTTTGGTGTGCAAATTATTTTATTAAAAAAAAGTGATTACACTTCACATATCCTTTCATTTTAATCAATAAATGAATTTAAATCTTGTACATTTTTTTATACAATGCTATCTACTCATTATATCCCTTCTCAATGATCTATATTAATTTCAAAAAGAAAGAAGGACATGATGCACTAGGGATTTATATTTGGATAATGTTTGTGACTAATGAATGAGTTTCATCCTAAGTTGCATCCTTTAATGTACATGTCTTAATACTAAATTGTGGGATGTGTGGCTCTATGGCATAAACCCCTTGGCTAACTAACTAAGTGGGCTTGATTAGAATTTTAAATCTGAGAATTGACTCAATCTGAATTTTGTTTACAAAGCACCTGCTTGATCTGAAATATGATCCTAGAACTTGATCCTAAAATGTGATTTCTAGAGCTTCCTAAGCCTCTAATCTTTATGTATTGAAATTTTTTTAATGTGAAAGACAATGTTTGTTTGTTTTTATTTAATCTGACAAAATGAAACAAAAAAAAAAAAGGGAAAACTAGACATGTTAAAATCTCAATTATAAAATTATAATGGCAGGATAAATTGTTGATAGGATGGCTGTTAAAAATGTATTTGCTATTGTGAATTGCTAGATTGCAAGCATATATAGCCCCCCACCCAAAAAAAAAAAAGCATGCTTCTGGAAAAAGGATCTCCCCTAAGACTGCATAACATTCTAATCTCTAGCTTGTTATCTTAAAAGAAACTGTTCTTTAAATCATAAGCAAATAAAAATACTTTACCAGCACTGCCTCATCAGCAATTTAAAGCCCTCTGGGCAAGTGCCAGGAACAGGAAGGTGATGGATATTGCTTCCCACTCCCCAGATGATAGCAGAAGAATCCACATCTTTGTAGGGTACTTCTTCTGTCAACAATTCCCATAAGACAACACCATAAGACCTGTAATTTAAAGAGTAATATGACACTTAAGTAAATTCTTACAAGATTCTTTGAAAAAAACTAATGACAAGTTTCTTGATATGAGACAGTGACTAAGGTTAAAGACTTAAAACCATTTCTTTATCACTGCACTTAGTTAAAATAGGTGAGTCTTTGTTGTTGTTTTTTTAAAATTATAGAGCAATTATATTTATGAGCGTTGTCAGATCAAAAACAAAACACAATCTAATAAAATACACAGAAAGTCACATTTCCCCATATGAATTTTTAAAAAGTGCTCTTCTTCCCTAGTGCCATTACAGCAAAGAACGAGTTCCTAATCAACAAGGAAAACCAATAACTTAGCAAAGTAAGTCTTTAATGAACATGTAAAGCTTAACATATGGATATTTGTAAGATGTAAATATTCATAAAAACTTTTCTAGTAAGATCAAAAGCAAAATATGTTTGATGTTAGTGTAAATTGATAAGAATTTTAGTTGGATTCTAGTGTAAGTTGGTGAAACTATTCTGTTTTTTGTATTGATAATTGTTCATAAAAAGATGATCTATAAATTTGACATGAATTTGATGTACAAATATCCAATAATCTTTTAACTAATATGAATTTAAAAATCAGTAAATATAAAATTCTTTAGTTACTATATAGTAAACCTTATTTGCATAAAAGTATAACATATGAAAAGGATTTCAGATATTCTAGGAAGCAAGTCTTCCATTACTGGAAGGGGAAAACGTTCTCTTTTAAGTGCCTTGCTGAGAGGACAAGGATCTAAACAGATACGGAGTTTCCCAGATTTTTTAGTTGCAATCACATTCGACTGACCCAGTCAGTAAGTTTATCAACAGGCACAATGATTCCTTTTTCTGTTAGCAGTTCTAACTCAGACTTTACTTTAGCCTGCATAGCTAAAGGTACACGACCAGATGGACATGTAACTGGTGTTATGACAGGATTCACTTCTAAGTGTACAACACCAGGTAATTCACCCTGCTGATCATCTAATACATCAGAGAACTGTTCAACTATTTTTGTCGATAACCTTGGTAGAGGCTTATCAACACTTTCAAAAGTATGATAGTTTATTGTAATTAGTCCCATTTTTTCTGACGTTTTCTTCCCTAACAGGGGAGTTAAGTCATCTTTCACAACCACGAAATCAACACGATATCTCTTGTTGGTCTTTGGATTTTGTACTACGAGTTGTACCTTTCCAATAGGTATGAGTGTGCTACTGTCATACACACGTAGCTTGCTTTGAGTGGGACATATTTGTGCAGATTTAATAAGCTTCTTAGGGATAACATTAACGCTGGCACTCGAGTCAATCTGACACACAATCTCACCAGCTATGATCATTTCAGCTTTTATGATCTTATTGTTTGGTCCACCTTGTACAGCAAGCACAGCCTCATCACTAGAAGATAATGAATAACAATCATCACTGTCCTCCTGTACACATTGCAGTTTCTTTTGGTTGCATTGAATGCCAAAACAATTTTTTTTGTTTACAGATATTGTCGCTGCCTAGTTTTAGTTGTAGGCGTGACAACGTGAATGTGTCCGTGTATGTTGTAGGTACCTCTTCTGGTACGGCTATAATGCTCTTCTTAACGATGTACTTTATTAAACGCACTAGATTTGCAAGTGCACAACAACACTAGTATACTGAAGTCTCCAACGACAACATTTAGAATTACTGATAAACACACTGGTAGCAGACATGAAGTTTAATATATATAAGATAAATTACAAAAGATATTGGCGACTTCAGCCGTCATAAAATATAAACCAATAAATACTGGCTGCTCATGCCATGTAGAATAAGTAATCACATTAATAAAATATTCACAATATAAGTCTGAAGGAATCTCTCAAGTTAACATTAGATCAAATTCATTAAGGTACACATTACAGACAGAGAAAATCGTACGTCCACTCTCTGCTGGAGTTCTTCACTAACTGCTTAACATTGACCCTTATTTCAGAGTCCTTTAACTTATTCACATAACCTCGTGCTTGCCCGCACGGAATATTACAATAGGTGACTGAGTGTCACTTCATGTCACAGAGGTTCTAAAACTGGTCTGTGACAGATATTACATATTTTACCCCATGCAGGACACAGTTCCTTTTTAAATGGGTGATTTTGTCCACAAAATTTACATTTGTGCTGTTTATGAGCAGCATTCTGTTGTAGAATATTTTTGCGAGACAAAACAGCGAACGCCTCATCCTGAGGTGGTGAGGCATAAGATGTACCTGTTTCTAGTACCTTTAGTTGCAAGTCAGCAGCTTCATTTGCCTTGCAGATTTCTATACAAGTCTTGAGTGTTAGTTTATGTTCTTGTAAGAGTTCTTTCTTTGTCCTTGTGTCTCTGATGCCAACAACTACCATTCGGTCACTTATTAATGACTCTTCCATATGGTTGCAAAAATTGCAAATTGCTCATCAAATGCACATATTATGTCTTGAACATTGTGCTTTGGTTTAAAGGTGATACTGTTGTATACTGCCAATGCCTCTGGGCAGATAGTGTGCAAGAACAGTGCTTTGGCATACTCTTCATCTATATCGTTTATTCTCTCTATAGTGCAATACTTCAGCCACATTTGCTTGAAAAGCTTCCATTCCTCACACCCTTTCTTCACACTTAAAGGAGGTGGAGGGTTAATTCTTGGTTTAAAGTTAGTTTTACTTACAGTTTCCATTTTAGAACTTTTAGAAAGCTGCCTCCATGTTAAATTATCACAATACACTAACAATACTGATGTTTAAAATTTACACTCCATTTTTATTAACGTGAAACAAGGAGAGAACAACCAGCAGAGACTAATACACAGTGAATACACACAACTGACACACTTAAGAGTAAACCGTGAACATACTGAACAATAGAACAAGGTAGACTACAAGAAAACAAACAAACACACACACAACATACATAAACATAAATACACATATAAATGTAACAATGGCTACAATGTTGTAAGCCATAATAAAGCAGTGTAAAAAAGATTATATGACAATGAATTATTTTCTAAACTAAAGTATTTCAGAACAAAACCAGTGTAAGTGTGTGTATATTATAATATAGCAGTAAATTGCGCCTGTTTATGTTTCTATACTAGCATTAGCAAAACAAAGACTTACCAAGTAAAGCATTGGTTTCATTCAACTGAAAGGCTATGTTTGCATTCTCATGGAGCCCAAACATTTCTGGCTCATCTAAAAGTGGTAGATTCAATGTAAGCCTTGACAGTAGCCAATGTTTTCACAAGAGGTGGATAGTAAATACCTTTAAAAATAGTTAAAATTAAAAAATTACCTTCCATGGCACATACAGGAGATTTAATAATAAACAACATTTTTTTTTAAAAAAAAGACTTTCTTTCTTATGGGGCTGATGACTTCTTGTCTTGTAAGAGCAATTACTTTGCTCTTAATTACTGATAATAAATCTTTTAAAAAGGAACAATTTTTACCCGCCCAAAGGCGCACCCCCCCCCCCATACCTGAAAAATCCTTGTTAAGCACATGCATAAATCTAGTCAAGGTTAAGAAGTTACTCATCAGGGAACTCTTGTATGCTGATGATGCAGCTATTGTGACTGATTCTGATATTCAGCTACAGTCTCTGGTTGACAAACTATCTGCTGCTTGCCAGAAGTTCGGCTTAAACATCAGTCAAAGCAAAACTAAGATACTTGTCCAAAACACAAACACTGCACCTCAAGTAAGCATTAATGGCCAACCACTAGAAATTGTTGATCACTTTTGTTACCTTGGCTTCATCATATCCAGCAACACTCTACTGGATAAAGACATTAATAACAGGATAGCCAAGGCAATGGCCACCATGTCACGGTTGCAGAAAAGAGTCTGGGACAACATATTGCTGACTAACAGTACTAAAAAGCCCTAATCTACCGGACCTGTGTGTTGAGCACCTTGCTGTACGGAAGTGAAACATGGTCAACCTACTCATGGTCTAAGGCACTTCTTTAAAATAAGGTGGCAAGATAAGATAACCAATGAAAAAGTGCTACGAAGAGCAGGGTGCCAGGACATCCGCTCTGTTATCAGCAGCAGACGCCTTGGCTGGCTTGGCTATGTTCGTAGAATGCCAGTAGGTCGACTTCCACAGGACATTCTGTATGGCGATCTAATAGAAGGCAGGAGAGCCGCTGGTCACCCAGTTTTACATTATACGGATGTATGCAAATGCGACATGAAGCTCTTCAAAATTGACACTAGCAGCTGGGAAGAGGTGGCACTGGATAGATCCACACGGAGAGAGCATAAAGGAAGGGTCACAGATTGCAGATGTCATACACAACAGAAGCAGAAAGAAGGGTGAAAATGCAACAGCGCATGGTGATTACATATGCCCAACCTGCGATCGCAGGTGTGTATCAAGGATTGGCCTCTTTAGTCACACAGGAAGTTGCAAAGGGAAAAGATTGTCTCTCTAGATGTAAAATGCCACAGGAAATCTAGTCAGAATATATAAAATTAAAGTTTGGTGATACAGACAGACATGGCAAAATTAAAAAAGAGTAACCTAGACTAGCATTTAATAGATCTAGATCTATGATCTACAAGGTTCTAGTTTGCAAAATATTCTATTAATTGAACTCTTTGATGGATGGCTGCCTGGTCATGTGGTTTGCACGCTGGACTGTCGTTCAGACTTATCGATGGTCTCAGGTTCAAACCCTGCCCACTCCCATCTGCCGTCGTCCTGCGGGAGGTTTGGACTAGGAAGTAATTATCTTCAACTCTGAAGGAACATCCGAAACATGTAAAACATTTTACAAACAAACATGAATATATGCAGGAATACTTTGCTGATGTATGTGTATTCAGGATATAGATTATCTAGACCTCCAGACCAAATTTAATTGTAAGATATTTATATTTTGAAAAATATAAAGGTCAAACCAGAGTTTTCAAGTGCGCCAATTAGCTGGTTATTCTTTTCCCCAAGTTATACTTAAATGGTCAAATTTGTAAGAAAATTGTTAAAGCAGTTTTCAAGATCTGTGTCCACCCAAGTATTTGTTTTTTTACCCTATGAAGAATTTGCAAGCTGATAATTATAAACTAAAAACTTTCTCACCCTGACAAACACAACCAAATCAGTCTTATTCAGATCTACTTTTACTATGTTAAATCTTTGCTCAAGTTGCATAGGATTCTGAAGTCAGATTAGAATGGATTTATTCTAATTTGTTATAACAACTTCAATTCTATTAGATTACATCCCTCTCTATGACACGCATCTTACACAGGAATATAAACTTGATCAGTTTTAGCCTTTCTAAGCCCTGCATCATTTCTACAATCTATATAAAATGTTGATGTGCCAAAAACTATTGACTATAACAGTACCTTAAACTAATCTAATCCCTTTACAAAATGTTAGTAGAATATTTTTCTAACTTACTGATGAGAAAGCAATTTGGAATATTTGTATTTTACATTAAAATATGTTGATCTGTGTTAAGGACAATGTGTGTGTACTGACTGAAGTAATACTTGTACGAAGACTAAGATGCTACTTTTGAAGGTTGGATATGGTGTATAAAAGGAAAGTCACTACTGGTGAAAAAGGAAACCGGTCCATAATTTAGTTCTAGTTTGCAATCTGCTAATACACATTGACATATGCACCAAATAAATTGAATAGGACATAACTTCAAAACATACTTTATTTTGATTATACATTAAAATTACCTGATTCCGAGTATTTATATTTTGGTTTTTAGGTTTCAGGTTTGAAAAATAAATTGTCCTTAAGACATCTTGGGCATCTGTAAAAGAAGTTTTTAAAAATTAAATTAATTGTGTTTTATACTGAAAAAAAAACAACACATAAATATCAGCAATCTAAAATTTTGAAATTTTTGAATATTGATAAATTTGGAAATTATTGAATATTGATAAACTGTTAAGTCTTTGATGGATGTGTATAGTTTTAAAATTGTAGTGGTATTTTATTTTAAAATTATTTTGTTTTTGTTGCGTTTAAGAAAATGTGACAATCATTCTTACTTCTTATAAATAATTAAATGTGGGCCATCTTTGGTCTAATGACAAAAAAAGTTTGGTCTAGCTGGTATATAGTTGCTGATAAAATACTTTTCTCTCTAAACTCATTTTAGAAAGACAGGCCCATTTCTGTTACTTCTTTTATCCAGCTAGGTGCTTAAAGCCTGATATTGTAAGTCTATCTGCTGAGCAAAATCCATATAGAAAGTCTATAATCATGTTTGATATAGCATGCACTGTTATGTCATTATCACAAGTATAATCAAATTTTAAAAGAAAGAAGACAGTGTATATATTTTAAAATAATATATTTTTTGTTTATACATACAGATAAGCATATGGCATGCATAATACTAGTCAGAATATATTAAATTCTAGTTTGGTGATACAGACACAGACATGGCTACATTAAAAAAGAGTAGCCCAGAGTAGAGTAATGGATCTAGATCTATGATCAACAAGGTTCTAGTTCTTGAAAAAGTCTAAGTATTTATTTAACTCTTTGATGATATATGCTGATGTATGTGTATTCAAGATATAGAATGTAAAAACAACGAAGCCCAAACAGAATAAAAATGTAGAGATTGTTAGCTAATTATAATGCAAATTTTTAAATAGCAGAATAGAGGTAAATGAGTTGCTCTTGTAACACTCTTGTTTAAAAAATGCTATATATTATTATGCAATAAAAAAAGTTTATGGATAGAGTGCTGATGAAAGATTGAGAAAACAATATTTGAATTCTTTGAGCTGTATTTAGTGTGGTCTTTTTTTTTTAGTAATCTATTCTATGGTTAGATTAGATCTAGAATATAGATCTATAACTTATAACAGGAAAATTATTTTAGGTGTAGAATATTCTAGAATTTAAAGAATTTGATGTAGATGTAATTACTAATAATTACTAAGACTAAGGTCTAAATCTAGATCTAGATTATTCTAGATCTTAGATCTCATTCTATAGATCTAGTAGCCTTTACTATCATGCTATGATTTTAACATATTTAAAAAAATCCTTTTCCTTTCTTAGAAACAGGTTAGTTTACTGTTAGATCTAGACTATAGACTATAGATCTAGTCAATCTAGAATCTAGATCTAGATGGTAGATCTAGCTCTTTATCTCCGTAATTATTTTCCACGTTCTGACTGAATTATTAATTTAATCCGATTGTAGTGCACTAACATGTTCTAATTATAATGGCATAACGTTTTTATTTACACTCATAGAATAATGAAATGTTTTTGATATTGAATTAAAGGAAAATGAATGTTCTTTTTAGATATTACAAAATCAAGTGCATAAATTAAAGTGTTATGGTTTGTTTTTTTTGCTTTATGAAAAGTAAAAATAAAAATCTGAAAACTCACCATTGGACGACAAAAAATGTAATCCAAGTCACATAAGAAGATCATTTCTATTCCAAACTGAATTAAATGCTATTGTTTTATAATCCTTATTCATATTTTCATGAAATTGAACCACTAAAACAATAAAAAACTCATGGAGTACAAAACTGGAGCACATTATCCAAGGTCACCACCATAGAAAATTTATGAGAAAAAAACAAACAACTTGCAACATTAAGTTTCAGTAAGAAAATAATTACACTGCACATGATATCTTTCAAAAAGTAATTCATTGCTATTTATATAATATTTGCCTGAACAAAAAACAACTTCCATGTTTTAACTGTGGCAATAAAATTAATCCATATGGATGTGTGGGACGTAACGACAAGTCTAATCCCATCATTGTAGTCGTGGCCAGAAATGTATCAATTTCATAGTTAGAAACTGGTTTCCATTTTGTAAAAATGGATGCCCTGCGTACTAGAGTGTTTATTTTTATTATGTAGACTGCATAACTCTTTATTGCATCAACAAGATTATCAGATCTAGTAGAGTAAAGCTCAGTTGACTCAGAATCGAGTAAGCTCATGTTGACACCTCTGTATACCACATTGGCTGAAGTAGATTAGTAGATCTAGACTAATCTAGACTTATAATCTTATTGGAAGGAATATATGTTACTGTATGTAAAATTGCTTTCTGTTTTAGTACGTATCTCTGCATTTTTCAAATTTGTTGAAACAGGCCAGAATCTAGAAATCTAGATGTATTCTTTGCGGTCTTTGCGCTAAGGCTAATACTAATAAATACGTCTAGTTTTTAGGAGGGTCGTGGCAGGTTCATCAGCTTATGAACTATCAGATTCAGTTCTAAAATCTAGATCTAGAATAATCTAGATCTAACAGTACTACTAGTTACTAAGACTAAGTTAGTAGTATAAGTATAAGTATTAGACCAGTCACCAGTTATTAGACTATTAATTTAAGTATTAACTATTAGTATTACTCATTAAGTCATTAATGATTAGTAACACTGAGTGACTGACACTAAAACTAGTAAAACTATCACAATGAACAGTTAAAACAAATCACTGTTATCTGAATCAATAAGGTCTTTTACATGTTGATCTGGGTAATCATGAAGATGAGCGTCAAAAATTAATGATTCGCCGAAAATTCAAATTTTTTTAAAAAATACAATTAATAAATATAAATTGTGTTTTTAAAAGATTTTCTTGTAAAACAGAGAACTTTTATATTTATATGACATCAACAAAAAGCATTAGCGACGTCAAGGTTGCTCAGCACGCTGCCATTTTGTTTACAATGATGTCACAGAGGTGTTGCCAACTTAGTATTCTGAGATTTTCTTTTTGTTACACTTGCTTTAACCGGTGATGCACGCTTGTTTGTAGGCGTAAATTATATTAATAAAGTTGCAATAACACAAATATATGCTGAACTTGTTTTTTGTGTGTTAGTTTGCTTTTTTTTTTGTTAAGTCTATATAGCCTAGATCTAAATATAAGATCAATATTATGTTTTGTTCTGTTGTATTTGAGTCACTGGTAAAATAGTAATCCTGTAGTAGTTTCTAATATTTAGGTGATTTTGGCCAATATAGAGCTAGAAAGGATGACATTGTGACTCGCTTCTATTGAACCACGGATAAAAGAATCGGCAAGGCTATAAGCCATTTAAGAAGAAAGTCAAGCTGTAGTAGCCGTGTAAAAAAGAAAACGTAGAAGGAAATCCAAGTCTAGTAACTAAGTAGGATAGTAGTCGGTCGACCTGAGAGTTGTTACAAGTCTAGTAACTAAGTAGGCTAGTAGTCGGTCGACCTGAGAGTTGTTAAAAGTCTAGTAACTAAGTAGGCTAGTAGTCGGTCGACCTGAGAGTTGTTAGAAGATTTTAGAAAAGTAGCGATGTAAAGAGAAGTGATTAGGTCACAGTAGAAGTCACGTGAGAATTTAAGCAATTATAAAAGTCTGTATGAAGTTTAATTGACTAGTTTTATGTGTTGAAATTGATGTGCTCGTCTTTAATAGTAGTTAAGTATCTGGACAACAAGCTGCTAAGAACATGTAGATTTCATTTCACATCAAGACTTATTTCATTGTATATTTCATAGACAAGATATATTGGGTGTTCATGGGCGCCCGCAGGATTTTTTGCAGGGGGATGCAAGTTACCACCTATGGTTCAAAGTCATAGCTTCAATTTTTCCCCCCCCCGAGCATATTAAAGAAAAGAGCTGGTGTCCCCTCGCCCTCCCCCCCCCCCCACCCCCCACCTATGTGATATTAATTTCACTGTAAATGCATGACGCGTAAGACGTATTCATCTTCTTTTTTTAAGTAACGTCTGTATGATATAAGATAAGTAGATAAATAGGCCTACTTTTTTCATGCTCTTGCATCGTTTTAGGATGTCAACAAAACAGGTTGAACTGAGCATTAGTATTGCTTGAAAAGAGAGACGTTAATGAAGAAACTAACGAATCCAGATACGGACTGTAAAGCAGTGCTCTTTAATAATCCCAAAATCCAAACACATGTTTTTTGCTTGGTGTGTCTCATGTCGACTACAAATTATCGGCAGCACTAATTCATTACCTAGTTTGTCTGCCAATAGTCTCGCCTTCCTCAAGATGCCATCCCTGAAGTGTTCCTAACCATGGTCAGTTTGGTTTTTGATTATGTCATTAATGTGACTGCTGGTGTGCTTTTGAGCGGCCACTTATGCTAAGATGGACAGACTGCAACGTACAACACGGAAACTGGTTCAAGAACAGATGAATAATTGATTACAATTAAAACACACATCAGAAGCACACGAGAAGCAGGCACTGATTACACATAAAGCAGTTGGTGTGGTTTCACTTATAGTAGGCCTAACTATTTTAAAATGCACCAAACATGTTGTTTTGTTTGTTCGTAAAATGTTTTACATGTTTCGGATGTTCCTTCAGAGTTGAAGATAATTACTTCCTAGTCCAAACCTCTCGCAGGACGACGGGGGATGGGAGCGTGCAGGGTTTGAACCCTTGACCATCATAAATCTGAACGACAATCCAGCACGCAAACCGCACGACCAGACAGCCATCCAACTCAAAATTCTTCTCAAATTGACAGCTGCCTAGAATTTTTCCTCTAAGACAAAAAGAAAATAACATTTTATCATATTCTAGGCCTTTACTAAATATAATGATAGCTATAATTATGTGCAAATGAAAAAAAAATCGTCACGACTACGTGCTACAGAATTTTGAATTGCAAGCCCATAACAAAGCGTACATGGTCGGACATGAACTACAGATTAGCTTATTCCAATTTATTACAATTATATAGCTTATCCTCATAAACTTTATTTCAGTGAAATCACTATATGCTAAGTTGCTTCGTATCAGAAGTTAATTGATTTGAAGGTGTAAAAAAACATGACAACTCTCTCGCGCGCTTAAAGATTACACGAAACAGGAAAGGCTCGATATTAACTATCAAACAATTTACAGCCCAGACACCAGAACATAACATCTGGCATAGGTTTCTGTCACATACTCGTTAGAGATTCAATGTGGCATGGAGTGAGTTAATAGTCATTTGACTATCTCGTGCCTTATTTACGAAGAAATAATTGGTCTGTATTTGACCACAGGGTGAAAACCTAAGTTACCTTTTGGACTCCTGTGAGTAAAGAGATGTATGTATGTATTGTGTAAGAGATACGAGATGTAATATAAATGGGTTCTAAGTGATGTATTTCCATGTCTGGAGTTGCCAAGTTATTATGCACTATTTTATTATGATTATTAAATGTTTTGTCTGTTGAGACGATGCTTGCTTCTAAACATATGTGTTGTGGTCAAATTACTCAGTGAACATAGTGGCACTACGCAACAACAAAATTGATCAGGATAAAGTTATTTAATGTTTGCACAAAGAACATTCTAACAAAGCCAGAAGAGGCCCTAATGCTATACAAATAAACATTCGCGTTATCAGCATATGTCAAAGATATGACAGTTTCGAAACAACTTATGGACCTGATGTAATCAGAAGAAAAAGGGAACATTATTGAACCCCCAACCCCCCCTGGCTACGCCTATGCCCAGTAGTGGTCTTAGGGGGTGGCAAGTGGGACAACCTTTCCAGGCCCTGCGATTGGAGATTCCCTAGCACTGTCAGCTTCGAAAACCAGAACGATTCTCATATATACTCAATATCTTTGGAAATCTTTCCAGGCATCTTTATAATACCAAATACTATTTCTATGTAAGCTCTTAACATGACATAAACTTCAGCAGCACGAGGTTTCTGTAAATCCCATTAAGTGTGTGACTTTCTGGTTGGATTTAGCTCTAAGAATGTCAAATGGTAGCACAACGAATAACGTGATGCAAGAAAAAATAGAAAAGTAAAACTGCTGTAGCGCGCAGTCTTAGCAAAAATTCTAGCAATTGTACATTACCTTTAAGAAAACAACACCGCTTATCATGGGAGAACAGAGAAACAAACGAACAACGGTTATAGCCGAAGTCGACCCAACCATGCAAGTACATCTTCGAAGAATTAAGAACGCCGAGGCTCACGGCCATTACATCGGGCATAGGATTCAAAACGAGAATATGAGCATTATGGCATCAGAAGTAAAAGGGAACATTATTGATAAAATCAAACTTGCAAAATGTTTTCCCGTCATTCTTGACTACACACCTCATGTTAGCCACAAAGAGCTGATGTCCCTTATATTGAGTTTTTTTGGACGTATCCTAATGTTGACAACTTAACAGGAAATGGTTTGTCATGGCGCTTCTTGCTGCGCTAGTGAACGTTGGTCAGGACATCGCCGATTGTCGTGTCCAGGGATACAAATACAATGGTGTAAACTTGAAGGGAAAGCACCAAGGAGTCCAAGCACACATTATTCGCATCAACAATCGACCTTTTGCGCTCTTCTTGCGGCGGCCATAATCTTAACCTTCAGAGTGTTTAGCAGAAATATTATTATGTAGTTTGTTGATTGTTCATGAACAAATGTCTTAATCATTAGTTACGTTGATTAAACTTTAAGGCAAAATCTTTCATAAAGTACATTATGTAATGTAGTCAAACGGCCAATAGTACAGTACATAAGTAAGGTACTATGTTTTGTAGCAAAAATAAGACCTGCAGCATTAGAGGCGGACGAGACATTTAGTGATGTGATGTGGTATGGATATATAGCCTAAACTTACGGCTTAGGGCCCCGCGCACTGCTAAGGCCGCCTCTGCCCATGCCTCCTTCAGTGAAGTCCAGTAGGGCGTCGGCGCCGTAGGCGCCATTATCCCGTTGATGGTTAGAAAGGCTGCTTTTATCCAACCACCAGGCCTGGACATGGGGCTCTTCACCCCTGTCCTGTCTGAGGCCCCCAGAGTGTCGAACTCCGACAGCCATCAAACAATACAAGGCAGGACTATTACAGTAGACCTACACACGCAAGTATCTTTTTTCCATAAATTGTGAGAAGTCACCTTCCAGGAGCTTCTTGTAAACCAGAAGACCACGGAAAATCTGTTATAAGTTATAAAATGGTTTCGTTTTAATAATTTACACATAGGATTAGAGTGGGTTCTATGACAGTGCGTGGCTCACTGCGGTCGCATAGGTTGCAGTGACCTAATGCAGGCTCTGAAAAATATCGGCGTATGCTACTCACTATATAATAATAAGCTTTTTTTTTTCTTTTTTACATAAATTAATTACCCTTTTTAACATCGTTTACCATACTTTCAAAATACAGCAAGAGAAATAAATAAATAGAAATCGCTATATGACAAGCGTGAGAGACATAAAACGCTTGGGCTTGTGATAGCTACATATAAAGAGGCTCGGGGTTCTCAACATCGGACTCAGAGTTGTGCTTACTGAGCAACTAAAAGCATTACTGAAAACATTTTCCCTGGATACCTCCCCCCCCCCCCAAGTGATCCTGAAAACAGATTGGACCATAGTGCTCTGAGCATGCTATAAGCATGAAAAATGCTCTTTATGAAAATAAAAACTATTTAAAATAATATATATGGAATCTGGTCTAGCAATTCATAAAAGCTATTTAAAAAAAAATCTCAATCCAGATCTTGTCCTATAAAATACAGACGTAGGTAATTCACACAAAAAAAAGAATTTACTCAGAGATTGTAATAATTCATAATTCAGTGACAATGAAAAGTAACATCTATTTAGCATACACACAAAAATTGATTGCAATAAATCTTTAAAAAAAAAAAAAAGAACTATTTTATTGTGGTCTAAATTATTGTGTCTAACATTAATACATATGTACATAATGGGTGTTTCTCATTTTTAGTTGGCAGCACTTAATGATGCCAAAATTATTTTTGATAAACAAATCTGGATTTATTTTTGGCCAGGAAGAGACAACAAGGAATGTCGCGAAAAATAATTTTTGACGCTCACATTCATGATTACCGTTGATCTGAATATAATTTAGATCTACAAGTTTTAGAGGATCGACCCATTTCCAAACATAAACAACAACAAAAAAAAGACGACTTTCTCAACTTTCTGTAATATTAAACCCACGTTGAAGGAAGTAAACCGTGAACTCTTCTGCAAGCGGAAATCACGTAGATTTAGAATATAAGCATTTAAAATTATTAACCAAGAATAGGAACGAAACAAAGATGTTTAACTGCACCGACGACAATGTTGACGCTTAATCGGCTTTTACAAAAATGACCGACGCTATTATCGTCGCTTGGGAGATAAAGAGCTAGATCTAGAATCTAGATCTATAATTCTGACTAGACCAGCGGTTCTCAACCTTTTTAGCTCCTCGACCCCCTAATCCAATTTTAAACTAGACGGCGACCCCAACCATACCATCTTTTTCGTTCATTGGCTGAGGTAAATGTGATTTACCTGATTAGATCATCTCCATAGAAATATTTCATTCCGCAATTAATCGACAGTAATTTCGGTTGTTGAAAAAGTATACTGCAACAACGAAGATGTGGTCCGCAACAAATATTTTCAAATAACAATTATAAAAGTGAAAAGAAAGAAGTAACTACCAATAAAAATCACGTCTACTTTCATTGATGATACATTCACTTAAGTGTCATTCGTATCTCCTGGCTATTTGTCAGTGTTCTTAGATCTATCTCTATTAGTATTACTTTTTATTTTATTGATACTTGACGATCGTTTCATAATTTGTCCAGTGATAATATAATCTGAATGATTTTCCAAACCTACGTCATCTAAAAGTATAAATGTATTTCGACTATAGAACACATATGCTTGTTACAACACGTTAGAGCAGGGGTTCTCAACCTGTGGGTCGCCACCCCCTTGGGGGTCGATTGACCATTTGCCAGGGGTCGCCTAAGACCATCGAAAATATGGATTGTTATTGTCTACTCTTCTATTGCTGTATGTGTGTGTGTGGGGGGGGGGGGGTCGCGGCAGAGTGGGGGATTGTAAAAAGGGGTCGCCGAACTTAAAAGGTTGAGAACCGCTGCGTTAGAGACACACAGAAATATATTTTAAAAAAAACAACTTCCGATGAAAATAGCCCCCCACCCAAAAAAAATTATCTTAGGCGACCCCTCGCAAATAGTCATTCGACACCCAAAGGGGATGATTTAGCTCTAGATTTAGACATACAATACATCTAGATCTAGATTAAAAATCATTAAATGTAGCATTTGGCTCTGGATCTAGATTCTAAGAACATATCTAAATCTAGTATTATAGTATCTAGACTACTATAAATAGACTATATATCTAATCTAGATCTACGTATAGATTATAGTCTATATTAAGTATTTAGATCTAGATAATCCCGCCATCCCCTAGGCCTAGGCATTCGAGGACACATCAGTTTACCTGGTTGACCTAAAAACAAAACATGGGCTGCTCTGAAGTATCTATAATCTATATGGTCTATATATATTAAACACAGTCAGTGTCTGACAAAAGAATAAGGCCCCAAAGTCAGTACTGAATATTTTTCCGGAGGGGGGGCTAAAAAGCTATGATAGCTTGTGAACTGTGTTACCTATACATCTAAATCTAGATAAATTCCGCCTTCTCCAAGCCACCTGGTTGACAAAAAAAAAACAACAACGTATCTTCGAGCACGCTCAGTGTCTGTCGCACACACATACAAAAAGCATCAACGTACCAGCATGCTTAGTGTTTGTGACCTCATTAACGGCTTGACCTTAGCCACTTGGTCGATCAATAATTGGCTCCTCCCACTAGCATCATTGTTGTCAATAAAACTAGAGCAATGTTTTGGGGCTGTGTAGATGGCCTGGTTTATACCTGTGTGTTGCGCTTTCACTGAACTTTTTCTAGTGTGTCTTGACTTGGTCTGATGGCTTTGCGTGGATTGAGTCTTGAGATTTGTTCCTTTACACTGAAAATGTGTGAATGTTGGAAAGTGGAATTGTGTAAGGAGAAAGGGGGTGTAAACAGAATAATAGAGTTTGTGTTTGAGTGTATTATTTTATCCATTTGTAATGACATTATTATCTGTTTCAAAGGAGTGTCTTTGCAACACATTGCGCTTTGTGGCAATATATATATATTGAGAGAGAGAGCTGTGCTGGTAGGAGGTGCTAACAAAGGGGAAATGCGTGGTCTTTTTTTTTCAAGGACACAGTTTTTTTTTTATTCGAATTTTATTTTTAAAATCAGTAATAATTATACAGTTTAAGAATAAATAATTATCTTAGCGCGGTATTACTGATAGCTTATATTAGAATAGTCACTAGTAGATCTTAAATTTACAAAAATCCTAAACACACGTAACTGCTGCACGCTAGATCCATTTTTTCAAAAATAGGGCGGGGTAAGACACACTTGACCTGTGTAAAAGTGTTGGCCGCCTTCAGTCGTACAACGACTAAGGTTATTCTCGCAGAACACTTTTTCATGTATATAACTGTGGAGCCCTATTGTGGAGAGACACTCCAGTCCACATTTTACGCAAGTTAAGGTGGCATATTTCGCTTTGTTGGTCTATCTAGATGAGCCGGACATTTTCGTATAGCACACTTTTTTTTTCCAGAGCTGAGGTCCATGATTTTTCACTGTCCATACATTTCTTGGTCACCATCTCTCTCCACGTAGTGCGTTCTAGGGCTATGTCTTCCCAGTATCAATTTTCACTGTTTTGAGGTCCCGTTTTATCTTATTTTATATAATACAGACGTTACTTCAAAAAAAAAGAAGATGATTACGTCATACACATCATGCATTAAGTCATGCATATTAACCAATGACCTAAATTCTGCCAAGTCACTGGTTTTCCTGGCTAGCTCAGGCAACCGTTTTATTACATCCAGATCTAGATTTTTCATTGACAAATGTTATTTGTTCGCTACTCAATACAAGGCAGTCTTTTCATCATTTATAGCAACTAGTCAACGTATCGAGACATCGACTATACACGCTAGGCCTATCTGACCAATCCAACACACTAATGGTCTACTGTCCAACTTTTAGTGTTCAGTGTAGAGCAGAGAGGGAGGGGTGTGGATGAAAGTGTTACATTTTTTCCCTAGGGCTGATTACCCGAATGCTCTGAGCATATAACTGTCTGTGTAGATCAATAAATCTAGATATCAATACGGCAAACTATAGGATCTATAGGCCAACGCTTTCGAACCATCTGTCAAATGTTTAGGCCTATCTATAATATATCTGTTTAAGTTGAAACTATAAAAACAAAGATTCTCCTGTTAGTAACAAAGTATAGTTTGGTGCTAATTAATTACTTAAAACCTCTAAATATTTTGTGGGAGGGATTGCGAGCCGATTTATTAATAAAGAATCCTGACAAAGACCGCGAACAAATACCAAGAATTTAGCGGAGTTGCTTTACAAGATTCACCAACCCCACTTTTAATTATTTTTTTTTACACTCGCCTTGTAATTGTTTTAACTGCATTCTTCTTTCAAGCAACATTTTTTCCACTACTGCTAGCAAGCACTTATATAAACGCACTTTGTTGTGTTTCATATTATCGTTTAATGTTTTTGTATAGTTCCTTAAAATAGACACAATTTCTCTGCGAATCAAAAACGTCGGGTCAACCCACACATGCTTAAATTAAGAGCATGGTTCCACCCGAGTGGCTAAGAAGACTGCCCACAATGCAGATAGAAGTTGACTGTGTCACATTTGATGTCAAGGACACAAGGCGGGAGAGAAAATTTCCGAAACTTAAAAAGCTGATTAGTCCCTTTTGAATCTTTTGGAAACGTATAATTACCACAGAATGAAAACCACGAATAAAGAATCGAGATGCCCCAATTTTTTTGACATGCTGATATTCGATTTAATGTTCGGTTCGGTCGGATCTAAAGTTCGGTTTCAAGTTAAGTTGGATTTTATGAAATTAAGCTATAGCAAAACTAAGTAATTGGGTTCAATGCAATTTATTTGTTAAAAAACTTGAAACTTCACACATACAATGATAAAACAAAACAAAAAAAACAACAACACACTAGCTATATCAAACCCGAAATATTCAAATTGCTGCAGTCAAATTACACATAAGATCGAAGCAGTAAAAGGGTTGACTATTGAAATAAAGTAGCTAATTAGTCTACTGTCAGTTTATCAATCAGGGCTGCATGTTGTATTTGAGAAATATCACTATTTTTATGTTTCAGGCTTAGATTAAGCCTTCGCTCACTGATTGTCAATGTACATTGAAAATACACTTCCACTGGCAGTAGGCCTATTTATGGCAGGAAGGGTTAGGTTTCAGCAATCAACTCAAGAAAACATTAAGATAGGGTGAATTGATATAAGCTATGTAAGAACACTTACAGTTACAAATGATGATACATAAATAAAGTAAGCTTAAAATAGTTTCTCAATTTTTTGAGATGACAAAATAGTTTTAATCGACTTTGATTTGTTTTGCCTTAAAAAAAAAGTGGTTTATTGTGCTGTTATTCATAGTATGCGAATAGTAGAATATATGCATCTGTTTGGAACCCCTCAACTCAAAGAAAGTGAATAAACTGTAACAGACACAAAATAGAGCAGCGGGATTCATAACAAACGAATATTCTTGTTTGATTAGACAACACCTTTTGTAAAATCGCTAAATTTAGAAACCTTTTGGATAGAAGACTTAAAAGTAAGTGCTTTCCTTGTGCCAGGGGCGGACTGGCTTTAAGGGCAAACGGGCAAATGCCCGGTGGGCTGGCACCAAATGGGCCGGTCTGGTCGAGAGCCTTTATATGTTACCCGGACCTCGACCCAGGCAAGCTGTCAGGCGCATGCGGCCTCGCTGAAGTACGGCGGTTATCACAGCATTACGCCATATAGGGTGAAAACTCCGTAAAAAAGGAAACCATTGCGACTTCTGTTGTAACGGTTACCGATTCTAGATCCTGCCCACACACACACCGAAAAAATCTTGACTACAACATGCTATTTGTGGGCCGGTTTATATGGTGATGCCCTGGCCGATTTTGATACCCAGTCCACCCCTGCCTTGTGCTATTAGAGCATTGAATGGGTTATTTGAGTCAGCCAGGAAAACCAATGACTTGGCAGAATTCAAGTCATTGGATAACATGCATGACTAGATTGACACGCGTAAGATGTAATCTTCATCTTTCTTTTAAAGTGACGTCAGTAATTTATAAGATGAGAATCAATGCCATCGTCAGAATCTTTTGCTCTCTTTGTAATGCAAATAATTTTCGAATTTATGTCTCGTGTCAATAATGTACTATAATAGAACAATAAGCATTTCACTGAGTGATTGATTGCCTAACTTTTAACTACTAATAAATTAATAATATACGTTAAAATACAAGAAAAGTAATATTTTTTTCCCCACATTCAAAAAGGTGCGGTACGCCGTATCGATGCCTTCCGTCACAAAAAAAGCCCTGCGTATATAGATCTGTATATATATTGCTTTATATAGGCCTATACATAGAAAGAGAGACAGAGACATTTATACAGTATTGTTATTTTTTCATTATTTGTAAGTTGTCTTTTTTATATTGACTTAGGCCTACATTTTTTAATAGATCTTTTCATGAAGTTGGATGTTCATGTCATTTCTTTTTTAGCTTCTAAGAAAAAGAATCTTACCTTTGCGTAATAAATAATCCAAACTTTGCCTGTAATACCCGTATGATTATAATAATCCAATCTGTTGAAGAATCTAATTATTCCAATATCTGAACTTCAATGAAGCACATTTCTATATAAAAAGTAAATGATCGAAAAGAAATATGTGCGCGCATGAACTGCAATAACACGTCTGCTTTCACTAAAAATAGGTCAAACTTTTTTCCCGTGTCTGAAACAATTCATGTAAAAATCAAGCTAACACATTAAGAAACCCGGCCAATACAATGTTTGGTATCTCTCGCATGAATGACCTTTATTGTAAATTTACTATAAATATAGAATCTACTACCAAAAAACTACTACTACTAGAATCTACTACCAAAACATCTGACACATAGTGAGTACGCGATGGCGTGTGTAGGATACTATCTTGGATCGGATGCCTTCCAAGTTACTATTTTGAACCAACAGCATGAGTCTCAAAAGAAACAAATCAGATACAATGGTGACATATCAGCTTATTTCTCTGTAAAGAATGGCGTGAAGCATGGCTGTATACTTGCTCCAAAGACTCCAACCATCTTTCGTCTTACCAAAAGATTGCCTTTGGCATACGGTCGTCCCCCGTACGATATACATGCCCTGCCCAACGTCGCTGTCAAACTATTATAAGCAATCCCTCTATCATGTCCATATCGCATTCACAAGAACATCGCTGCTTGTGATGTGGTCTTGCGGCTCTTGCCAGCGTATGTTCCTGGAGGAGCGCAGATGTCATTGGGAAAAGCGTTCAAGAAGTATCTGCTTTCTGTATAGTACCCATTTCTCCGATCTTTATAGAAGGGTAGGGAGAACCACTTCTTGGTAGACACTGATCTTTGTAGACAGCCAGGGCGATTTATTCCATTTCCACCATACTCTCGCTTGGAGGCGTCCGAAAACATACAAAACATTGAAAAGGATCATTTTTTAAAAGACATAATAAATGAAAATGTATAATGATTCTAATACGTTGAGCACCAAAATGCCCGGTGTCAAAACGTTCTGCTTCGCACGAGCCGAGGAATAATACTAACAATAAAACTGCAGTAAAAAAAAAACAACAACAACAACACACACACACACAGATGTGACGAAGGCAGGGTATTTTCTTGAAAAAGCAGCAAGCTGAAAATTATCGTTACAGCAACCTTACGCTTACTTAACAGACTTGAATCCACATATTGGGCATTGGCCAGGGAATACCCGGCATTTTGCGAAGTGGCCGGCCAAAGTAGAATAAACAATTTTAGTTACAAGTGATCGAGTAATGACCACACACCTGAACTGGCCAGTTTTAATTTTGGCCGATATGCCTGTATTATTTTAGTTTTACAATTATTCGAGGGTGTGAGGTCCTTTACAGCTGGTACGCTAAGCTTTTTTTTTTTTTTTAACTGTTGTTTTTGTTCAGTCCCTCCTAAATTTCGTGACATTTTGTTTTTCTATTCGCTGCTTCGCTTTTTTTTTTTAAATTTCGTTCTTTATCAAAAGGACACTTTTGTATTCGAGGGCATATTTTGAGTTGTAGGCATACAATTTTTCAAGCTGTTATCGCTTGTTGGAGTATCTTTTGTTACCCCAGTTGTTTTTTTTTGTTTTGTTTTTGGACAGCCTCAGAGCTGTAGCCTATCTGTGTTTATTATTCTATTTTCTATATTTTCATTCATTGGCCTCCTTCAGTCGTAGAACGACTATGATTCATCTCAGAGCACACTTCCTCATGTGGCTGTGGAGCCCTATTTTGGAAAGACACTTTCGTCCACAGATAGCGCAGGTTAAGGTGCCTTTTGCTTCGGTGGTAGAGGAGCTGGCCGTTTTTCGGATTGTACGTTTTTCTCCATGAGCTGAGACCCATGTACTTTCACTGTCCATAGCTTTCTTGGTCACTGTCATCTGTTGCGGTCCAGAGCTATGTCTTCCCAATTGTCAGTATTGATGTTCACTGATTTGAGGTCACGTTTTATTACATCTATGTAACGGAGGTGGGGCGACCAGTTTTTCATGTGCCAGTCGCGAGTTGACCATACAGGATGACTTTCGAGATGCGCTTGTCCTCCATCCGCCGAACATGTCCAAGCAAGCGCAAACTGCGTTGTCTGAGGGCTGTAAAGATGCTGCTAGTACCTGATCACGCAAGGATCTCAGTAATGCACACTTTTTCTTTCCATGTAACATTCAAGATCCTACGGAGACATCTCAAATGGAAGGAGTTCAGTTTTCTCTCTTGCTTTGCGTAGGTGGTCCATGATTCACTGCCATACAGCAGTGTACTCATAACGCATGCCTTGTAGACTTCCATTTTGGTCACCGTAGTTAGCTTATTGTTTTCCCAAAGTCTTGGTCTGAGTCTAGCGAAGGTCGAGGCAGCCTTTCCTATGAGTTTTTTTTATCTCCTCTTCTAGAGACAGGTCATCTTTAATTGTGGATCCCAGATAGCAGAATTCGTTTACGGCGTCCAGCTATATTTAAGCTTATCGATTTGTGTGTCGACACCCTGGTCATTGGAGTCCGTCATATTGAGGTCTGCAAAGCGTCCTATATTTGTGCCTCAAATTTATTCAGGCTATTCAGGGGTCTTTCAATGTATTAGTTTAATGTAAATTGTATCCTCGTAGATCCTTGTTTTTGTTACCTTTTGTGTGTGTGTGTGTAAGTTGAAGGTCATTATAACAAGGTCAGAGTCGCTTCCAAAGTCAGCTTGACGAAAACTTCTTGTATGAATGCTTGACTAAAACGCTAGCGCAGAACCTACAGATAAGATTTGTGTTAGTGGAGCCAGGAGGTCCTACGCAGGACTTTTGTGGAGATATCTACCTTCTACAAGTTTCATTACAGATCTACTTGAGAAGACCATATACACTATAAACGCTTACGTACAGTAGCTCATACACATATGTGATTCAATGTAGTTAAGACTTTGTCCAATTAAGCTTGTCGCAGTTAGTAATGTTGTTGAGTATTTTTGTAAAAATGAACACAATCAAATAGGCGATGACGTCATTCGTTGTATTAATATTTTATGTATTTTTTTTTCCTTGTCGCATAGTCTTGTTGTGACGTAATTTATCAGCTCTTATTTTGAGAGCATTTTCGTCATATTGTAATTGATAGACAAGTTGTACTTTTTTTTGTGGTCCTGAATGATTCATGTCTTTTTTACTACTGGCCAGCCTGAGCAAACTGCCTTGGATTTTAGCCTATTAATTCTTGTTAGGACTATTTGACCCCTGTTTAGGGTGAGTTTTAATTTATATTGTACGATACTCTTTGAACGGATTCGTTCGTCTTTGTACTTTTAGACGTTGGAATCTGTTATTTATTTCAATAGGGTTTCACTGTTTTTTTTTTTTAATTTCATCGTTGGTTCAATACTGTGGATTCTGATACTACCCTGAACATTGTTGTCAGCATCTTTAATTGTCTGTATTGTTGGTTGGAAGTTAACGACAGTCCTTGTATGGTGCTATCATGATTTATGTTCGTAGACAGTTTCTATAGTAGGCCTACCTATTACAGAGACGAATCCATAGATTATCATAAGTTGACCTATTACAGAGACGAATCCATAGATTATCATAAGTTGACCTATTACAGAGACGAATCCATAGATTATCATAAGTTATGAAACTGTGATGTTGTTGACGTCAATGTTATCAAGCAACATAATATAAGATCTTTATACCTTTACCTATCACTTAGTCTAATTGACCGTTGGGGCACCATGCAAGATTCGTCGACTGTCTTTCTCCATTCCTCTCTGACTTTTGCCCAGATTAGGCGTTTAGTCGAATCTAGGCTTTTTTAAAATCTATTTTCTAGAGTATGACTCATGTTGCACTTACTAAAACTGACTTGAACTTTTTTTGTTTAGTATCCTACATTTTTACTTGCTAGATCTAGATTCTATATCTCTATTTATTAATTCTAAATCTAGACTTTTCAAATTTGATTATTATTATAAAACATGATTCTTAAAATGCAATCTATAGACTTGTGAAAATTTCAACAATCTTCACGCATAAACAATAGATTTTTAAAGAACATTATATTTAGATGTTTACTTTCAGAAAAATGAATTATTTCTTTTATTAACATTTTGTATTTCTTTTTCTTGATTGCAGCCCTGTTTTGAATACAACTAGATCAACAACTTCTGAAACTCCAATAATACTACCTGCAAGTGCTGCTGAAAGAAAAATAACCCTAACAGCCTTTAAATTTACTACATAGATTCTAATGCTGACAACATCATTTAGATCTAGATGCTGCCTGAAGATTTCATGTCTGTGGCATTTTACTTCTCGAGAAAAGATCTTTTCTCTTTGCAACTTCTGGTGTGGCTAGAGAGGCCAATCCTTGATACACAGCTGTAGTCACAGGTTGAGCACATGTAATCACCAGGCACCATTGCATTGTCACCTTTCTTCCTGCTGCTGTTGTGTATGGCATCTGCAATCCGAGACCCTTCCTTTATGCTCTCTCTCCATGTGGATCTATCCAGTGCCAACAAGAACCTGTGTGCATCACACATTGTAAAGGTGGAAATTGAAAAAAAAATATTTTTAAGCTCTGTGCCAAAAATGCTCCTAATATTCAATGATGAGCTCTGACCAGGATAACAATCACAGATTGAATTCAATCACAATTAAATAAAAAAAAAGTTGTAAATCTTAATTATAAATTGAAAATATTGTCTAGAGCAAACATTAAGTGGCACTTTTGGGTAATGCTTCACAGACCAGACCAATAATTCTATTGAAAATGAAAGAACATTTACTTTTTTTTTCAATTTCTGAAGTCTTATTTAAAATGCTTTCTTTCATCTGCTTTTTAAATAAGCAAGCCTTGCTAAATATTTCTTTAAATACATGATGACCCAAATTGATTTTTATGGATTTTTTCCTGTGTCAATGACACAGTAGGCCTACAAGATAATAAGCCAACAAATTGAATTTGTATAGAAAAATTGTCTCTTTTTTGAAAAAAGCAACCTATAAATGGCATTATAAAACAAATATGACAACATTTTTGGCTTGAGCCATGAATATAATATGGTTAAACTATGCCTATAGATTGGAGGACCAATGGGAATATTTAATCAAAAGAGACAATAAAATGAAGAGGTGGTCAGGTTAGCTACAATGTTGCTCTTATTTTAAGTAGATAAATGAAGCCATTTTCTGATGTGTAAAAATATTGATTAATGTAAGTACTAGATCCACTGGTATCTAATAAAAAAGTTTCAGTTCAATTTTATTTTATTACCTTTTAGATCATATGACCCGTGACACAAGTGTTGGAAATTAAAATGGCCTGCAGGTTGAATTAAGTTGAGCATCACTTTTCTAGACTAACATCAATACATCTGCTATTAGAAATTTTAACAATTGTTTTTATTTAGTGTAATTTCATGCTTTCTCAAGGTTATGATCCTATCACTTGTCTGAACCAGTTAGATAGGGGGTATCTTATGAATGTTACCATGGTTGCTTTTAAAATGCTTTTAATTAAAAAAAATGTATCAAGTACAATTTCTTTCCCTAGTTTGATACCAAACAAAATATTTAATTTCCAAAAGTTTACAAAATTGATTCTTGATTTCAGGTACAATAAATAATTGTGCAAAGTTTCAACTTGATCCAAGATAGGGTGTGCAACAAATAAGTGTGCAAACTTTTTATCACAGTGAGTTGATATAAGCTTTAACAAAAATAAACCAATTTATGAAGTTAGATGTTTTATTTTATCTTGAGATGTCAGTAATGATTAATCATTTTGTAATTGATAGAATTATCTTTAAAAATGGTGTTAACCTAAGTGGCTTGTAATTGTTTATTAAAAGTAACCAATGGTTCCAATGTAGCTATTTGTAACTTTAAAGAGAAGTCTTTAAGAAAAATAAGAACCATACATTTTATTGACAATCTTATGTGTTGTGTGTGTCTTGGAAAATATTTTGTGTAATTGCTTTTCTTTATTATGGATGTAAAATTTAATATGATGATGTTTGTTAAACATTAATAGTTGATAGTATTCAATTAAGCTTAAAAATGTGACAATGTGAACTAATACAGTGATGGTCAATACTGTTGTTGTGTATTCAATAATAATTTAATTGCTTTTAGTTAGTTACAATGCTATTAATATTATAAGGCATTTTTTTTATATTTTTTTTTTTAATATTAGAGATAATGGTAGGCCTTTATTTGCTACAGTGTAGCAAATATACTGCACACTTATAGTATTCCTACTAGTAAATTATGTAATTTGTTGAATGCTATTAAAGAGCTTCCATATAAAATATGTCTTAACATAATTCTTTAGTTTTTATTTCATAATACTATTACTACTATTAATAATAACACCTTTATTATCCATGCAGAAAATGCCTTTACTTTAACTCTGTGAAAAATATTTACATGAACAATCCCATTAAAAAAAAACTATCTACATTGGATTTAAAAAAAAACAAATTATACTCGCTATAGCTCTAAAAATATTTCACTTAGTTTTTTTTTTACACTGACCAATTAAGGTGTAAAATAATATACAATACAGTACTAAAAAAGACATTGTTATCTTGGCGTAAATAGGGCTGCTTCATTGAAGGATGTCTTTACTGCTAACTGTTGATCATTGTGCAGGCCATATGACACCCTGCTTATTAACTAAAGTGTGCTCCCAGATTCTGCAGGCTTTTCAGGACTTTGCTTATTTATCGTGCAATAGTAGATCATTAGCGGAACTAAGAACACTGATCTGGAAGCAGTCAGAAACTTGTTCTATATCAGCAGCATGTACATTCCTTTGTCTAAAAAAAAAAAAAAAAGGTGATAGGGTTAGGATAAATTGCATTGCAAATAAAAATTACATTTTAAAATGCAAAATATAAAAAGTATAATGCAGAAGTTAAATAAATATAAATGATGGTATCCATATCTTGAGTCCACTTCTCCATTAATGTTTTGTCAGCTACCCTTATGAAACTTTAAACTGCATCCTCTTTGAATGTCATCTACAAGACAAAGATGATAGTGCCTAACATTTGGTTTGGCAGTTTTTTGGATAGCAGTCAATCTTGGTACTGATGCCAAGGTGGCTGGCTGATGACATTTCACATCATAAACTATTAGCTGGTTCAACATTGTTTTTTTTAAATACATTGACAAAGTTTAGTTTGTCTTTCCATTTTTCTCTTTTCTAGAAGTCAGCATATTTTTATATTTCTATAAGTATGAGGGAAGAGGCTTCTGCCAATGACACATCTTTTTGGAGACAGCTTGCTACCCAATGTGCCAGAGGGGGAGGATCTAAGTCTAAAAGTATGTCCCTTGTGTCGGTGGGCTGAAATCAATCACAACTGAAATTTAATGTCTAGCTTTGTTTTAAAAACAAATTATTTCATATAAAACTTTTGAGGAGTACACATATTGGGGCCAAGAATAGTATAAGAATAAGTATGAGGGAAGAGGCTTCTGCCAATGACACATCTTTTTGGAGACAGCTTGCTACCCAATGTGCCAGAGGGGGAGGATCTAAGTCTAAAAGTATGTCCCTTGTGTCGGTGGGCTGAAATCAATCACAACTGAAATTTAATGTCTAGCTTTGTTTTAAAAACAAATTATTTCATATAAAACTTTTGAGGAGTACACATATTGGGGCCAAGAATAGTATAAGAATAAGTATGAGGGAAGAGGCTTCTGCCAATGACACATCTTTTTGGAGACAGCTTGCTACCCAATGTGCCAGAGGGGGAGGATCTAAGTCTAAAAGTATGTCCCTTGTGTCGGTGGGCTGAAATCAATCACAACTGAAATTTAATGTCTAGCTTTGTTTTAAAAACAAATTATTTCATATAAAACTTTTGAGGAGTACACATATTGGGGCCAAGAATAGTATAAGAATAAGTATGAGGGAAGAGGCTTCTGCCAATGACACATCTTTTTGGAGACAGCTTGCTACCCAATGTGCCAGAGGGGGAGGATCTAAGTCTAAAAGTATGTCCCTTGTGTCGGTGGGCTGAAATCAATCACAACTGAAATTTAATGTCTAGCTTTGTTTTAAAAACAAATTATTTCATATAAAACTTTTGAGGAGTACACATATTGGGGCCAAGAATATGGACTGATTTGGAAGGGTGGCTAACTTGGAGCAGTCTTCATATACACAGGAGCACCTGGCTGATGATATTGATGATAAAATAAGTTAGTTTGGGATTATCTGTGATAACAATCAGCCAACTTTTTGAGAAGAATACTGAAATTATTACGGTATAAACCTTATTCATTGAGCCAAAATATCAAACTACAGCCTATGGGAAACAAAAAGGTAAACAGAGATAGAACAAGAAATCAAATGAGGCACATGGGGATGCATTGGGCACACAATGTGAAGAACAAGCAGACAACATTGCAAGACTGGACTGGAACCCAGAGAGGAAGAGAAAGTCTGGTAGACCCATGCAAACTGTCACTGATGAATGTGTGTATGTATGTATAATCTATTTTTACAATCTGCGTGAATGACCGTAAGTGTGTTGGTTGTTAGACAGAGACCAGCATGTGTGATATGCAGTAAAGCTGATTAAAGTTTATGTGTTTGATCTAGTGCTTTCATTGTTTTATTTCGTTAACTAGAACTGAACCAGGGACAACTAGACGTATCGAGAACTAAGGTAGATTCTATAGAGTTATTATTATAAATATAATAAGGAATCTGTGACACAAACATAGATCAAACCTGCAGACCAAGAAGGAAAGTTGGCAGGATGGAAATGGATGGGGAATAGCCCAGAACAGAGTCAGAATGTAAAGCACAGATGCGGCTCTATCTAATTTCTTATGTTGCCTATTTTTTTTTATTATGCATTCATTCAAAGATAGAAAGTTCTATTTAAAATAGCTATACCATAACCGTAGGCCACAGAAACAGAGATAACTTTATATCATTTGCCCTTTGGACCACAAGGTCTGAAAGGGAAACTATATCATAATGCTTTAAAAAATCTACTTGCCATGAAGAAGAATAAAAACAGGCCATCTTTGCTGCAGTTCTTTGTTTTCTATCTGTTCCTAAAATATAGTTTCATTAAACTGTGTGCAGCTCCTAATTCTTGATCACCAGGAAATTCTCTGCATCATTATCTGAAAAACATTTACAATTAAATGACCTAGACAAAGAAGATTAGTGTAGACACTGGAACTGAAAGCTATTTTTTTATATAGTTTAATCAAATTAGCACTTAAAAAGAAAGTTTTAGTAAAAAAAAAAAATAATTAGAAAGTTAACTTAATTTCCTGAATTAACCTGTAAGTTTTAGCTAACCTATTATGTATTATCATATTCACCTATCCCTTAGTTGTTTGACCATTGGGGCACCACACAAGATCTATTGGCCATATTTTCCATTCCTGTCTGTAATATTATCCAAAAGAAAAAAAATTTGATGTAGACTTTAAGTTTTGCCTGTAACTCATAGGAGATTATTTCATTAGTCTATAAGCTGATCTAATTTAGAGAACTTGGTCTGCATCTTGATCAGAACAATTGTTAATGAGATAATGAAGGGATTCAGCTGACAAATAAAAGATAATGTGTTTAAAGTCTTAGTGATAGGGGAATTCATGCTAAACTAGTTTGGACACAACTGAATATATCAAGCTCTAGAAATCTTATAAGAAGAGAAATATACCATATATATATAGAAGTATATATAATTACAAAAATATGTGGACAATGTGTGACATGCCAGATCTACAGACTAGCTGGATTTCACTAAAGCTGCACCATGTAACAATATATATAGAATCTTAAATTCTACCAAGTCTTGGTTTTACTGACAACCAGTCGACAAATGCAGTTAACAATAATTAAACCTGTAGCTTGTCTTTATTAAATTCTAAAGAGCATTTTGGCCCACTTCAAATACCTAGGAGCTATTGTCTCAGATGAGGGAACGAAACCTAAACTACTGACAGTCCACAGCAGCCCTTTCAAAACTTAAAATAATATGGAAAGACAATGGAATTGAGATGCTACAGAAGAATCCTAGGTATTACAACAGAAGAATCCTAGGTATTACATTCAGAGACCGCATCACAAACCAAGAGATTAAAGACAGGGTTACTGCAGTGATTGGACCCCATGATGACCTGCTAACTATCGTAAGAAAATGCAAGCTTAAAATCTATGGCCATATTACAAGATCTTCAGGGCTCACAAAGAACTTCCTTCAGGGAACAGTACCAGGAAAAAGAAGAAGAGGCAGACAGAGAAATTGATGGGAGGATAACATAAAAGAATGAACAGGCCTGCCATTGAAAGAGGTTCTAAGGCAAAAGACAGAGCGGAATGGAGAAAAATGGTCGATGAGTCTTGCATGGTGTCCCAATGGTCCAATAGACTAAGGGATAGGTAAAGGTAAAGTAATGCATAGAGCACTTTGACACATAAGAAATGTAAAGTCTAATTATTTATGTAGTTTTGTTTACCCAGAAAGTGGTTCAAAGAAGCATCAATGTTTTGGATAACTAAAGAAGTCTTTAATAAAAATAACTTGCTATTGACATGGTAGTTATCAGATGTCAAAGGTTTCACCTGCTGTTCAGTGCTTGTATTGATTTGATCTTCCAGAAAGATTCTTTAATGACTCCTTGATTCCACCGAGGACTAGTACTGTAACTCTAGTGTTGAAAACTGTCCTCACGTGAGCTTCACTCTTTGGTTCAAACTATAACATTATAAATAAACTTACATCAGATTAGTACATTTTCCTTAAATGAACTTTTATTTATAATATTACTTCTTCTTTCTAGCCAGCTTTTTGCTGCTGAGCTCAGAGCTCTTTTGCAGACTGTGCCAAGAAAAATAGTGCTTTGTTGTCTTCAGTTGTTCAGCACTGCCATACAGGGTGTTGGTTTGAAATGGTAGTAGGGTCTGCCTAAGGTGGATTAGGAAGGGGCATTCAAAGAGGATGTGTTTTACAGTTTCATAAGGGTGGGTGCAGTGGCTACAAAGAGGTAGGGGAGTGGGATTTATCTTGTTAAGATGGTAATTTAACAGAGGTGTTTGTCCTGTTCTTAGTTGGAAGGTTGTAGATTGCTCTTTGCAGGGGAGGAAGTTAATATTGTTCAGTTAGTTTGGAATGGTCATTTCTTTGTACATGGCTCTGCCTGTGTTTCCTGATGCCCATTGGCAGAACCACTCCTCTTTGTGACTGTTGACTAACATTGATCTTAGGGTGAGAGTTAACTGGTTGTTCCATAGTGATCCTGCCATACTTACTTTAAAAAGCTTAATGGAGTTTTATTAAAATCATTTATTGAAATATCTCTTAAATTGTACATAAAAAAAAAGAAGCCACTTACTAGTTGTCATGTTACTGCTTAGATTAATATTTTGAATAGAGATTGTTGGATTTTGATAAGAATTATTGTTTTAGAGATTCCTTTTATCTCCATCGCTAATCTTAACTTTGTTCTCTATTGAATAGGGAGCAAAACAAACTTTGGACTCTCTTCCACTCTATTTTCTCATTTTACTGGCATCATGTCCCTGGGGAAATAAAAAAAGAAATTAATTTCAGCTCAATCCCAATGATCAAGGTCACTATTTGAAAAAAAATCCCTCTGGTCGTAATCCAATGATTCCCATGTTCATTTCATCAAAATCTATCAAATATTTTCAAGTCTTTGAAGTAGTAGTAAAAAATCTACTTGGTCATTGGAGACAATTACAAGATTCCAATTGTTATTTCTGTGCTGTCAGATTATTACCATTGTCAAAAGTATTCATTATATTCAACAAGATTATAATAAAATAATGACAAGTAAAATATTTTCAGAGTTGAAGATAATTACTTCCTAGTCCAAACCTCCTGCAGGACAATGGGGAATGGGAGCGGGTAGGGTTTGAACCCAGGATCATCAATAAATCTGAACGACAGTCCAGCGTGCAAACCACACGACTAGGCAGACCATCCTGGGGTTTTTAGGTGTCCTAAATAATACTGCTAGTGATAATTAGTTGCTAATACAAAATAATCTTTTCCTTAGCAGCATTTTCAAAATATTCAAAAAACCTATGGATGCTATTTGTTGATGTGGACTGTCATCATGATGATTACAAGTTTGAACTCATCCCGCTGCCATCCTCCAACTCCTGTGGGAGGTTTGGGCTCGAACGTAATAATCTTTATTTCTAAAGGAACTTCCAAAACAAAACAAGGGAGTCACAAATTACCCCACTGCCTTTCCACTTGCATTTCACTAAGTGAATAATAGTGGACCTCCCCCCCCCCCCCCCCCCCCCAGGTGCTTTTTGACGGAGGTCTGGATTGCACTACACCAGACGGAGGTCCTTGTCTCACTACATTCTAATACTAGACATAAATTCATCATGAAGTGTTTTTTTTCTGGATCTGGTGAATGTGATATCAAGGAGTGGAGTATAATTATTGTCATCAAATAAACTTTATATTTTGTCTGCCAAAGTGGATTTAAGTCAGTCTGTCATATCTATATTTGTCATGTGTGACTCCAGGAAGCACTAAACCAGCATTCCATGACATTCACATTAATAGTAACCAGTCTTATGTGTAATATTATAATACTACGTCAACACACACTTAACGCTGACATATGCATGGTTCTTAATTTGAAATAGATTTATGCATGAGTGCAAACTCTCAACCATAGTTAATGGCTTGTATAACATTTTTTAAAATGACTTTGCTATTTAATCCTCATTATTGTAAATTATTGCATTTAATATTTTTTTAAGTTTACCGTTTAGAGCTATCCTGATATTGTGTGAACTCATCTTTCAGGGGGCCTAGGCCTAACCCCAAGAGATCATTAATATGTAAAAACACAACCCTAACACTAAGCATCTCCTTGCAATGTTTGTTTAGGTCTTTATCACAACTCACCCTAGCCCTAGAGTGTTCATGGTAGTGAGATCTTCTTCTACAGAAATGGGTCTTTATTGTTGTCTGACATCATAGATATTATTCCTTTATTGACTGGATGTGATGGAACAGACCCTGAGTAATACAATGAAGAATGATTAGGACTTACTTCTGGTTCATGAACAGTGATTATCATTGATTTTTTAACACTTTCATATATTTTTTTCATTCAAAGTAAGGTTAACCCAATTAATGTAGGAAATCTGAAAGTAATAAATTGAAAGCTCTTATGGAAGATAAAAAATCCAAAATATTGGTTATGACAGAAGAAGTAAGAATTATGATTTCTCAATTACGAAAAGCTCTGGCCACTATAAAGGAATATAGGTGTTACATTGACATGGTAATTTTATTATAATTGCAATTTATAAATCATGTTGCTTAGAATTAACACAGTAACTGCAATGACCTAATATAGTTACTTTTTTTAAATATATATTTTATACCTCTAAAGGTACAATAATGTGAAACAAATTATTCTATAGATGTAGTTCAAAATTGATGGTAAAAAACTTGTTTATAATATGGTTATTAGTAAAAGGATGTTTACTTAGTTATGAGAAAAAAAAAATACTTTCCAACATTGCATTTTGCCAATATATTCAACTTTTACATATTTACAATACATTAAGAAGTATAATTTCAACCAATTAAAATGTATTCAAGATACAATGCCATTACAATTTTTTTAGTAGAATCCTCAATTTTGTCCATTATCGAACTTACAGTACATATCTATGTATCAAAACTTATTCAAAATTACTGTTTTAAAAACAATAATTGTGTAACCTGCCTGTTCATAGAATAAGTGAAACAGAAGACTGTGACTTTAATTTTCAGCTGAGAAGAAAGAGAGATCTCTTTGGAGCCCGACTAATAGAATCAAACATTCATGTTGGTTTATTCAAAAGAAAAATTGATAGGATTGAAAAAGTCATGAAGACATCTGCCTCTGGCTACCTTAATATGAACAATGATTCTTATATGCTTAAACTTGAAATAAAAAATTTGAGAAGAAAACTGAAGAATCATGAGATGTGTGAATTCACAATCACTACATTGAGGTAAATAATTTTAAATAAATTTTTTTTTTCACAAAAACATACTCTAAATCTTGACTTTAAGAACTATACTGTTTTTGTTTTTTTTAAACAAAAAAAAAATTAATATGCACTGTAGCTAAAAGGTTGAATTTTATTTTATTTCCTTACAAAAACTCAGATGACTTAAGACTTTTTATTTTCCCAACTTGTCAACAGACAAGAGCTTTCCAAAACTGCCAAGTTATTAGAACTAGAAAAAGCTAGAAATGTTGCTCTAGTGGCCACTAAGGAACCAATAGTTCACAGATGGAGAGCACTGCTGGTGAGCAGATTAGTCATTTAATAGAGCAAAGACAATAAAATATATCCTTAACTTTCATTCAGTTAGAGAAAAAAAAATCTTTATAAAGTGTAAAAAAAAAAAGCTCGCCAGAAATGACATTCAAGTAAGACATTTAAATCATAGTCAAATGTAAAGTTTCTTTCCACTTTTTATGACCAGGCTGCAGATCCATCCAAGTATGAACTTCATGTCAAAATCAACAGACTCACTTAAAGGCTCATTAACAAAACTACTGAAGTTGTTGAGAAGGAACAAATGATCCATAAAAAAGATCTTTGCTTTTTTGAGCTTCGAGCCCTTTTAGAGCGCCGTTTAGATCCTAATCTGACTGCTGAAATGTCCCTGGCTAAAGCCATAATTAGAAAACAACGTAAGCAAATGCAAGTAAGTCATTCCTAGATTTCTATACTTTAAATATAGTGAGGCCATAAAAAAAAATACATACATGATGTTGCAAAGAGCTATGGATCTATAAAATACCATTGATTGGATTAGCTTCAAAGTGGAAGGACTAGAAAACTTACAAAATCAGACTTTTTTTTTTCAGAATTGGGAAGACACATTCCCAGCAAAATGGTTGGCTGAGACTTATAAATAATCATAATATACATTTATTTAGGAAAATACTACTAATTAGCCTCACTTCGCTCTAGAGATTCTGTTATTAGCAGGTCAATTCTGTATTGATAATTGGTTATTTTATCCCAAATTCAAAATCAAACTTCCAAGTAATCATTTGTTTTTAAAGAGTTATTAGTTAGAGGAAATTCAAAGGTTCATAAAGTGCAGAGAAAATGCTTAGTTTTACAAAAAAAAATCCTTAATTTCTGTTTGTGAAGAAAGCTGCATTTCATAAAAGTTTTATAAATTTAATAAGATTTTTATGAACAGGGCCGAAATTAGAAAAAAAATTTGTGAAAAATTATAGTAGATTTCAATGATGCTTATACTATTTTTTTTATTTAGCCACGATAAAGAATATATTTTTCTAACTCAAAAATTCTGACATAATCAAATACAATAAGAATTTCAAATCTTTACAAAATCATACTTGTGCATTAGTTTTGTCATTTCATTTAACTGTCAGTTATTTATAATAAAGCTTTTAAGATAACTAAGAATTGATACAGTTTTTGATTAAATCAGTAAAATTTAATTAAGCAAAACTTTTTATGCTAGGCACTTACAGCTGAGATCAACATGAATATTTATGATTTAGAACAAAAAGACATTGAATGCAATAAGAAACAACAAGAACTGGATAAAAGCAAAGCTAAAGTTGTTGTACAACAAAGAAAATATCTCAAGTAAGTAGGTCAAGGTTCTATCTGACTTTTCAGATAGAACTGCTGTGAGTTTGTTGTCTAGTAAGAAAAAAAAAACAACATTCATGTAAATAGGGTTGAGTCTTTTGTCTTTTTCAGTTTACAGAAAAAACCTTTACCACCAATTGCTGTGAAGTCAATGTCATGTACAGGATCCAAACTGAGAGTATTTAAACCAACACTTCCATTACTCCAAATGTTCAACTAAAATGATGGAATAAACAAAGCTGACAAAATCATGTTATGTCTCCATACATCACTTTTAAAGTTAGCAAAGGAAATACAAATGTAGGCAAACATTGATTACATCTCTGGAAGGTGTCTCTATGTAATATTAAATAATGTTTACTGAACACAAATTTTGATATTTTTATATATTTTGATATTTGATTTATTTACCAACAATAAAGTCAGAAGAGAGTAAAAAAAAAAATGAGCTATAGCTAAATGTTTCTGGTTGTCTTTTTCTTTTTCTGTGGTGGTTGATGTTCACTTTTCTCTTCTTCAACTGGTCTCTTGTTTTCTTCATCATCATCATCATCCTCATTTGACTCCTGTCAACATTTAATGTCACAGGATTAGTTTATAAAGGCACTGTTTTAAGGTACTTGCTCAGTCTAAAACTTAGGTGCAAGTCCTAACAACAAAAGTAATATGAATGTTTATGTTTTTAGTTTAAACATTTAATACACTAAGGCTAAATAATTTAGATCATTTTGATTCAGACTTGTCTTTCTCAAAGAGAAGTGAATAGTGCAAAGAAATACATTGCAAATAGGAAGTACAAAAAAAAAGTAAAGTTCCCCTTTCAGACCCTGTGGTCTATAGGGCAGATGATGTAATGGTCATCTGTTTCTTCGGCCTGTGGTTAACGAGGGTGTCATGGCCAGCGTAACCACCAACTGCCTTTACTTTTCCCCAACCAAATATGAAGTAAACCACAATAAAATATTCAAGGGAGTAAAAAAATTATTTTACAGGGCTATTTCCAAACTACTTCAAACAAGAACTGACCTGAACTTCATTTTCTTCTGGCTCTTTAGAATTATTTTCCTCAGTTTCACTGTCATCAGAAATTCCCTGCTCAACTGCTGTATGCACAGTTTCTGTATTGATGCAAAAATCTTGAGATGTTGATCTTTTAAAATTCTCTGCTAAATTGACCTGACAATATAAGAAATGTAATTCTCTGATTCTTTTGCAAAAGCATAGTAGTAAAAAACAAGGTACAAACATAGGTGCAATATGAATGTTTATGTTTTGATGTATTAGCTATAAGCTAATTCTTTATAAACAATGAATTACTGTGGTAATCTAAGTGTATAGGTAGATCTAATGATTTGATTAAACTCAAAAGTTGGAGACAATACAAGATGTAGATTATAAAGATATTTCTTTAAGAACTATACCTTGGACTTTTTGCTCAGTTGAATTAAGAATTTTTCCAGTAGCTCTATAGTGCAAATGAGACTGGGTACCATTTTCCCTTGTTTCATGGCTTTTATCTAATAGATAAAACAAAATTTGTGTTCAAAGAATTACAAACTCAAGATTTGAGAACAAGAACACTATCATCTTACAACTACAAACCAACGTTAATTTAGAAATGTTTTCATAGGGGATTTCACTAATGCAACAATTTTAAATGAGTAACAAGTCACTTAACTATTCCTTTCTGATGTGTTGTATTTTTTTTCTTTCCTTTTTCTCACTCTCTTCAGAGACATCTGATTCTAAAAGCTGTAACATACAAATTAATTATATTTTTTGTAGCAATGTACATATAAATGAAAGCTTATGTTCCATACAAATAAAACACACAAAAAAAGTGTTTTAGAAAAGAAAGCAAGTACGTAAATTTTCACATGATATTAGAAAATATCTATGACTTCAAACAACAGTTAAATTAGGAAAATAACATAGAGTATAATAATGTAATGTCCAAAAAACAATATATAAGTTGGCAAAAGCGAACATTTTCCAAAGCAGTTTTCAACATGATTTAAAACTAGATAATATCAAGGTTTTTATTTCATCCTTCAAAATTCACATTATAATTCACACACTTTCAGGAATGGATTTCTATAGCCCTTTGTTGTTTTTTTGTTCAACCATTAAACAGGCAGGGACACCCCTTATGTAAGCATTTAAAAAAAAAATATTTGTAATTGTATCCATTAGTTGTAGAAAATACATGTGCTACACTTCACTGAAAATTTTTATTTATTTTGACCAGAGCTTTTTTGTCTGGACATTAACACACGCCTTCATACAGCCATTTTATACTTGGAAAAAAATCAATTTGTTTCTATCAAAAGTTAATTTTTTCAACCTACATTAAAAGAAGATATTCAGCTAGCTCAGTATTCACACATATTTACAATTGCAAGGCAGTGATTTAAAAAAAAGTATTATTTTGCATTTTTTACATTAAAACAAACATTTGAGAAAATTGATTGCAGGTTGTTTTGACATGAAGTGCATTATAAGTTATAACAGGTTCAAATTTAGTATTTTTTTAAATCACCTTCCTGATAGGAGAATTAGTGAAGTGAGTCTAATAATCTGCAATATTACACAAGTTTATACAGTTTCTGACATGTAGCCCTTAATTAAAAATACTGCAGCTATCTGGCCCATGACTCAGTTAAAAAAAACAACTGATCCCCTGTAGCAGAGATGAAACAGAAAAGGAGCTGCTGAAGCACTTATCTTATTTATCCCCTATCTTTCCCTTACTTAGAATGCAGCCTGATTAAGAGGCATTGTAAGCCACATGCACTGCTAGTACAGTCAGTGTCAGTGCCAAACGGCCCACATGAATAACAAAACTGGTCCTCATATACCATAAATGAATTAATTTATTATATCTAAAAAATATTACATGAATATCTACTACTAAGAAATCTATTTTAATTTGGATATTTCTGATAAAGAAGGACTTGTTTATGGCTCTTGATAAAAGTGAAATGCTAAAAAATATTTCCCAAAATAAACACAAATTTTTGCACTAATTTTCTTCTAGGCAAAAAAGCTGTCTATTTCCACTGAGATTTTGAACATAACATATTGAACATCAATAACTTTTTACTGTAAAATTTGTATACAACTGTTTGTCTTTGGATTTTTGTCAAGCTCAAAAAAGTTCTATGTCATTCACCACATTGAATTATAGACACAAAAATTAAACTACAAATTGAAGTCTTACTATTAATGTTAAGTTTGACTGAAGTGCATGTGCCAAGTGTTCTATCTTGTGGCCATATGGTCAGTATTTAAGTGACTCACCTGGACATAGATGATCATGTTGTAAGTCTGGGGTGTAAGTTGCTGACTCACAAGTTGAACTAATTTTTCAAACCTACTACCAAGATGGCCGGCTTTGTTGGTATACAAGCTAATATACTGGCAAGAAATAAATAATGAGTCTTTATGCACTGATATATTTAAGAGATATATCATCATAACTTAAAAAAACAAAAGTATCTTTGATATGTCGATATTTCATACATTTTACCAATCAAACTTGTGCATAGTTGCTTATAATGAGATCACAAAACATGGTGTGAGGCTAATCTTGTTTATTCAAATAAAAGAACAATTTTTTAAAAATAAAATAAAATTCCATAAATGAACATGCTGTATGTTATAAGATCTTAAATGTGTGTGTGTGTATGACAGTAAGTTCTGAAAACATGCAGAAAAAATTCATGCTCGCCTCAATGACTTACATGTTTGGTAAGTGAAGTGAGAACATTGAAGAGTTTTGTCACAGTCTTTAACATGGCATGTATACATGGGCTGGTAGTCACTGCAGAGTGTGTAAGCTCAATGAAACTGTTGATTAACAGCCCAAGTCTAATGCAGATAGATCTGTCCAATGTTTCAACTTGGGTTGCTGTTTCTGCATTTAAAAAAAAATTTATTTAGAGACTCATTTGGTACGGAAGTAATAAGCCCACACAGAAATAATGACAGGATATTATGAACACATTTACTTAGATACATGATGCGGGCTATGAAAACATGAACTTGACATATATGTATGTCTTTTATCTATTTATTAACAATCAATTTAATAATATACCTTTATGAAATTTTTTTTGGTCAGTAAAAAGTGTTAAATCTTTTTTTTTTTTTGTTGCATTCTAGTAAGTCATTGACTTCGATTTGTGAATTCCAACCTGTGTTTCACAAGCCTATAGGCCTTAGCATTTGAACGATTAAAAAGATAATATTAATTAACAATCAAGATTATAATTTAAAAAAAAAATATATCTACAGGCTAATGTTTTAAAAATCAGTTTATTTTACCTTCCTCTACACAGGTGTTAGCAGCCAACATATTTGCCTTGTGACATTTAATAACACTGTCAATGTCATCTAAATCAGCTTCCAGATATGTCAAGGTCAAAGTCAGTATGCCAGAGATGGGACAAATGTTGGCTTTAGTTACTGCGAAATGAGTATTCTGTTCAACTTCACAATCCTTAAAAACAAAGTCCTTGTATAAATTACCACAGGAGCTCAATTCTAAAAAGTTAAATTATTCAAATATTAAAACAACTTGGACTAAAAAAAAGAACTAACTGGAAAAAAAAGGACTAAAACAAAAAAGATTTTGGCTAAGGATTCTATTAGCAAAGAAAAAAAGAAATTGAAAAGTATTGGGTTTCTTGACATACCTAATAAGCAATAAAGTAAATAAAAATTATTTGTAGATATATCTATAGGAGATTATTTAAGGATTGTGTGAAATAACAGTAACTCACCTGATCAATATCCCCTAATTGACTGTGAATATCTTGACAAAGACTTAACAATATTTGTGGTAAAGACTTAGTCTGTTTGGAGAGTTGCAACATTAAAGAAATTGAATGACGACAGGTAGCTGCATCATCTAAATAGGAACACACACAAAAAAGTTACATTAAGACTTTGATTTTAATCTACAAGCTGGTAATTACCAGCTATATAATAGGAAGGATAATATACAGTCAAGTATTAACCAGTCAGGTATTCAGTAACTGACACAATATAATCATATACTAACCTATGGGGTGCTCAATAGCAACTTTTTGAAGCCAGTTAAATGTCTGTTGGTATTCCTCCCCATGACTTGGCAGATGATGAACTAAATGAGCAATGATAGAGAATAATGTGAAGACCTCCTTCAGATTCTGTGAGTCTTTATTTTCATTTAAAATAGTGACCACCAATCTCTAAATGTTGAAAAGAAATGTAATGGTAAAATAACTGAATATATTAAATGAAATTAAAGCAGTTAAAAGTTGTTTTAACAATACATGCCATATTACTGTATGAAGATTTGTGGTATCGGTTATATCTCCTCCTAAATCTTTCACTTCTAAGTTAATTCTGTTTATTATGTTTAGTACTCTTACTGCTTACACGCTTACTCTGTTTTTTTCTGTGATAAAAAATTGCTTTTATATTTTCAGTAACTTTCATTCTTTCTAGACCCTAAGCCTGAACTCTGAACTCAATTTTGATACATTTTACAATATCACAATGAAACAAGAATACATAAAAAATACTTTAAAAAAACAACCAACAAAGCTTATATTAAGTGCAATTGTATCAATTAGTTTCGATCAGTCATGTGATTACATTTATAATAGATCTAGAAATCTTTGTACTAATTGTTTTTGCTTAGCATAATTTTATTGCTTTATTTCTCTCAATGCACTATGATCCCATCACTTGTCTGGACCAGTAAAAAAAGGAGGATAAAAAGGAGTATCTGGGCGAAATTTTTTGTGATCGCTTCTTTAAATGCATTTAAAAAGAAACAACTTGTTCACTCAGGGTTCAAGCCTCCTCAAAGGGGACTAATTCAACTTATACCACCACATGTCAAGTATGATTTCTTTCGCTTGTTCAATACCAAACAAAATAATTACCAATAGTTATTCAACTAATTGGTTCTTTTTTTATTGATTCTTGGTTTGTCAGGTACTAGAAATAATTGTGCGAAATTTCAACTTGATCTGAGATTGGGTGTGGGAGAAATAATGAGTACAAACATTTTACCAGACAGAGTGAGTTGATATAGGCATTGTGAAAAAAATTACTTTCATATATATATATTCAAAATTTAATTTTAATAAATTTGCATGTTTTGAGCATCCATGGACTTATCTCTAATATTAGCAAGTATTTTATCTATCTTAAAACCATAAGAATAACATTTGTACCATTAATGTTAAATACCTGAAACTTCTTAATGTGATTGTGAATCTTTTCATTTTTTTGTGATGTCCTTAAACGTCCTTTCATTTCTGTTTCCTTCTCTACACAAAGGGAAACAAATGTCACAATGAACTGAACTGAACAAAAGCTTATAAATTATAACATAGATCATAAATTATTACAAAATGCTTCATTGTTTTTAATATTCATAATCAAGTGTAATTTCTATTTTATTTATCAATAAGTAAAAAAACAACACTAAATCACCTAAACTGGACAAACACTGAAGAACTGCATTCTGCCCATTTTTACAAGCCATTTCAATAACCAAGTTCAATCCTTCTAATATTTGGCTGTTTAATTTTCTGTCTTTTTGATCTGTGCTATCTCCTTTTTGTTGGTTATCAATATAACTGATGTAAAGTAGTCTGAAAAATCCAAACATATTTGTGCAATGCAAAAGTCTTACTATTTAATGACATTAGTCAAATTAATATTAACATCTACATATAATTTTTAAAAAAAAGGACCACTGTTTCTAAAAAAACAAATGTTAAAGTAACGCACCTTCCAATATTAAAACACACTTTTAAAAGTTTTTCTTTGCTTTGAGTTTCTCCCTCACATGTTCCCTTACTTGCCACTTGGCCTAGCTTTTGAACAGCAATACTTAATATATAGGTCAGGAAATCTTTGTTCTGTATCAGCTGATCTATTCCATTTTCTTCCAGTTCTGGTCTCTCATCACTGTAATAACATAATGTATTTTGAATAAGTGTGATTAACAATGATGTTACAGATGTAGAATTTCAAATATTTAAGGAAAGTTGTTCATTAAAAAAAAAATTTGCATTTCATTGTTTCAAGTACATGTGTACAACAAAGCCTACTGGGAGGAAGATTTAATTAATGTTCTATTATAAGGTCATTGACAATATAGAGTGTAAACACAAGAAGCATGAACAAAATGTTTTTCTGAAGTTTTCATGTCAACTGGCAAACATCAAAATGTGCCCTTATGAAATGGAGCAATATTTGATCTAGTTCAATGAGACTTCTAAAAATTATTTTTCATGAAATGTTGATCATTATCAGATTAATAGTACTTGATCATTATCAGATTCTAAAAATAAAATAAGAACTAATGTAAAAGTTTACCATATAATGACAGTGAGAAACTTCTCCACTGCTTTTAAAGCTATAAGACTGTTTGGTGTTTTGGTTGTGGAAGTTTTGTTTTTCTTGCCAGAAGATGCTGCAGACTTTTCTTTCACTACTGTACTAAGTTGAGCATGCTTGGTGAAAAGCTGAAGCACTTCCTTGCAACTTTCAATGCTGTTACACAGACAAGCTCATTAAATACAAGATTGCAAAACTAGAATACTATTTTTTTTTAAAATAAAAATAGAAAAGTAGAAATATCATTTTCATTTCTTATTTCTGAACAGTCTCTCACCTGTATTTTCCCATTTCAAAGGTAAATTCCATTAAAACTTCATAAAGTCCTAAAAGCAATATTGCATTGATATTATTTTTAACACCTACACCTGTGGCTAGTGAAAAATCAGCACTCTTGTCCTAAAAAAAAGACATAAATTATATTTTTTTTTAAAGTTCAATATCCTTTAGTAGATAACGGAAAATGTGTGATTGGATATCATATTTCTAGACCATTTATTTTCAGAAAACCAATGAAAATCTTCTTACTCTACATAATTCAATGCTATTTAATTATTACTATTGCTTATAATAATGCAAGTCACGATTACATTTCTAGATTATTTGTTCATAGTAAATGTAGATCTAAAAGTGATTTCTATTACAGTTCAACAATGTTATCTATACAAGTAACATTCTGTTTATAGGGAAAAAAAAAGCATTAATATTGAATATGAAACTCTTGAGTAGGTTATAATATTTTTGCAGATCTTCAAACTGTGCTAAAATATTTCTATAGTTTGCAATGTAATTTAATTAAACATTTTTATCATCCAATCCAATCCTAAAGAAAAAAAAATTGTTTTATTGAAAGAAAATAATGTGGCAATTTTTATTTTACATCTTATACTTTTTTGATGTACCCAATCAAAATACAAATTTCAAAGCAAAGATCATTCTTCATACTTTGTGTAGATAGATTGTCATATCTCATTTTTTTTGTACCCTTTACCCCTTGATTAGATATTTCAATACCTCTATTTCACAAAAAATATGCATGGAATGCTCATCTGCTATTAGCATATGCTCTTTAAGAGTCTTCAAAATGATATGCCCAAATAATCCAGGCCTGATTATAGTCCAGGATGGTAAATGACTAGAACAGAATTTTAACATCAGAGATGGAGAAAAGAAACAAGTTTTCCAGCAATGATAATTGTCCAACTTACAGATAGCAATAAACAAGTCATTATTATAATGGCAATGTCTTTGATTCCAAAGATTAAAAATGAGTGCAGTGTTTCACATGAGTATGCAAATCCAGTTGCTACCTGCATATTTTCCCACATCTGATGCAGACAAAACTGTAAGGAGTCTATTTAAGTCTTTTTTTTTTTTGGGACATCTTCTGCACCAGTCTTCTATAATAAGGCTTTTTCTTTAGGCCTCAAATTTGTGTGTGTGTGTGTGGGGGGGGGGCACAGCTGTCCTCCTTTAAGCTCGCATAAGAAAGATCACCTTTGGCATGTGGTCATCCCCCATGCGGGATAAATATCTGACCAAGTGCAGCAGTCAAATGGTAAGTATTTCTTCCCTACTGCCCACATTGATCTCCAGCAGAACATGGTTATTTGTAAGGTTATATGCCCATTATGGAGCAAAGGCACCTTTACTGAAAACATTCTGTAAAGAAGCCTGCTTTATAAACATTGATTTTTGTTAAGTGAAGAGGCCTATTCCACCACAACTTACCAATTCAAAATCTTCCATTTCTGCTTCAATAACTCTCTTAGTCAAAGTAACTAACAAGTTTTGAAGTTTCTGGAATGTCTCCTCACAGCCATCTTGGTCATCATCTTCAGTTTCAGTTGACTTCTTTTGGCTCTGGATGTCCTGAGACTTTCTAAGGCATTGTTGAGCACAGCCAACCAAATGGGCCTGTAATCAACAGAATGCAATAATTTTATTTCATTTTGTTCAAAATAATTTCCTTATGATGACTGCAAAAACATCAAAACAAGAAATTTTGCATCAATGAAAGAAACCTAATTACTTTGTAGGACATGGTCTGCTTACTGGAATGTCTAAATATCCTGATGGATGCTAGGAATGTTATATTATGGCTTTAACTGGATCAAAGCTGTGTTTTTAAGAGCAGCAAGCGACAGTTACACTTATACCATTGGAGTAGTGGGCACTGCCTAAGACTCACTAAATAAAAGTATAATTAAAAATGTTCCAAAAGGTTCTTTTTAGCTAAGGTTAACATGAATATTCACTAATACGCAATAGCAATGCATATTTTTATTATTATGTATAAAGGCTTTAGACATAAGTGCTATTATATACTAAGATTTGTGATACTTTAACTCACCAAAGGCTCTGCTAAATAAACTTTGTCTCCATGGGTAATAATGCAGGGTTCTAATCGTAGTGGTGGCTTTACATCTTCATTGAATTCATAATATTTCTTCAGCTGAATAATACATTTTAAAATGCACTCAAGAATGTTTTTAGTTGATTTTTATGTATATTGTTTATAATTATTGTTTATAAAAAAAAGCTAATTAATATAAAGAGATTCAGTTGAGTCAAAAAATATTCTTATTTTACTTTCTGTGTTCATGCTAGTTAAATATCAAGTTTTATTGGCAGAGCTTCTCTTTTTGTCTTTCAAACCTACATAGCATTCTGTGAGGAACAGTTAAGTCTCTCATTGCTTCATAGGATAGAAATATTATACAAATGCACTGACATTAATTTTACCTGAAAAAACAACAAGTCCAGTACTGGATTCATCAACTCAGAATTCCTAAGCAGAACTTCACACAGACCCTAAATTGTCAATTATGATATAAATCTTAAAAGTGAATATTTCAAGTTTGAAGTAAAAAAAAAATAGTTGATCAACAAAATTAGTAAGGACATTTTTTTGTTGTTTACTTGTTAAAAAAAGTATTAATTTGAAAAATTTATTTTAAAAGAGAAACATTATTTAATTATTTGGTCAATAAAGATTGCTTTTTTTTAAAAGAGAGAAGAAGAAAGCTAGATTGGTAAATCTTAATTCCTCTGACAGAGCAACAACAATTCACAAAATGTTAAAAAAAAACATAAGAAAGTATTTTCCATTGCCCATCATTGCAAACAATTGTAAGCTGTAGTACACACAAAATTGTACAAATTAAAACAATACCATTAAGCATAAACAGCTAATTGAAAAGCTAAAATGAAATGCTTACAACTCAACCAATAATGAGAATGATATCTCCTATTTCCCATTTTAAAAATTTGTGTATAATTCCTAAGCAAAGAGAGAGTGCCTATTTGTTTATTTAAAGACACTACTAACCTGATATATATTTAAGCGGACATCCACATGTTGAGTCAAACATCTGGAGAGGTTACCAATGATCTCCAAACACAAGGCTTCATTGCTGGCAGGGCTATAACTTGAATGGACATCTGCCTGTATCTAACAATTTCAACATAATTGACAATAAATTAGAGTCAGCTAATGAATAAACAAAATATTTTTTTGTTGAGAACCAATTAGATAATAATACAAAAAAGAAACCTTTATTTATAAAATAAAACTTAAACTATAAAATAAATGCATTAAGAATGAATTACTTGACTCAATGAGATTGGCTGACTTATCTGACTAGATGGAAGTGCTCCAACGACACGAAAATGTTTCAAAATCATGAGAAATCCTAATGCACCTATCTTGCGTGAATCTAAAGGTCTTTGAATCAAAGATAAGAACATACTAAATAAATTAAGATAAGCTTTAATGATGATCTAAAACTAAATAAAGAGCCATGTATACTAATCTAAAAAAAAAAATAGATGGAAAATATTTCTTATAAAACTAAATGGACACATCAAACAAGTTTATTTCACATGCACATATAAAGTATAATAAAAAAGCTTTCTGAAGCTTTGGGGAAGATCTCACACTAAAAGGTTATTCTGCTCTTTGATAACATTTTGATTGGACTCTACAGAGCTAAAAAAGTGAAAAGGTTTTATTTGGTTTTAAAAATGTTATGTTTATCACTTCTTCTGTAATCTGTACACAACATACCTCTAAAAGATTGCTATGTATGGATTCATCTACATTTTAAGGAGCTTATTCTAAAGAAAGATTTCAAAAAAGTTGACAAAGATCGCCATTTTGACTCAATAAAATCTGTTAATGTTTTTAATGGTCTCACATTAGTTCAAATCTCTGTTGTGAATGAGCTTCTTCATGATATAATGTGAGAGTATGACTGAGGCTGCCTATCAGTTTGTGTATCATCTTATTAATAGTATTTTAGTTAGTTTTTTTTTTTAGAGATTAACATAGATGGAAAAGAACAGAAATACAATATCCATGGGTTGGGGTTATGGTGGAGTAGGAGGCTAAAATGAATAGCTTATAAATAAAGTCATAAAATGTTTACCTTGAAAACATGGCTTTTCTCAGGTTTAAAATAAGCGTATCTTTTAAGAATGGGCTAAGCTTTAGCAGCGGTTGTAAGGCAGAGAGTAGTCTTTCTGCAGATTTGGGATTCATTTTATCTAGCTTCTCAAACAAAATGCAAACTTTGTTGGTAGATTCAAGAAGAAGTTGTGGTGATGATGTGACTATGTCTGACTCTGTAAGAAAACATGAATATTGACATTTGAAGATTCTTAAAAGGTTTTTATATTTGTTAATTGCTGTAGTAGGGGATTAGATTCTGTGTATAAAAATTACCCTGTGAACTAACGAAAAAAGAATATGTCACTAACTAACTAGAAGAGTAGAAAGCCAAGACAAAAAAAATATATTAAGATGTCGTGTGCAGATGAAGAAAGTTTCATTGGGTATTTTATTGACACATTGGGCAAAGGAAGTCTCTGTTACCAAAGGACACTTCAGTCATTGTTTATGATGCTTTTGCCTTACTGTTTCTTTTTGTTGCCTTTTTGTTGTTCCCCATTATAGAGTCTAATGTCTATACCTATGTCTAATGATATTTATACTTTATCTTTATGTAGTTGCTCATTATTGGTTTGCCATTAGAGTTTCTGTGAAGTGGTGATTATAAGGAGTTCATATTTGTCTTTTGTATGGGCTCAGGCTTTGGACTTTGTCAGGCTTGATCTGGGTGTAGACAACTGTGTAGAGATGCTCTGTAGGCTTTGCATAGGCCTTACTAGTTGTGGACAGTGTGCCCAATATTTTATCTATACCATTGTAGCGCCTTCATGTTACGCAGAGTTACGCTATTAGTTTTATTAATGTGTGTATCTTTGAATGAATACTTAAGATATAATATAATTTTCCTTCGTTAATTGCTATTCATTAAAGATTGCTCATATCATCTCATCAGAAATATCACTTGTTGACAGCTCTAAATTACTTTGTTTTAGTTACCTGTTTATTTTAACTAATTACTGTCGGGGCCCTGTCAAATGAGCGAAGGTTTAAAAAAATACAACCATGACAAGTTTGACTAAGCATAACAAGGTGCACAAGGGAAAAAATGTATGTGTTAGGACATGAAATCTATTAATTTCAAAGATTAACATTTTTAACTCTAAGAAAAAGGCAAAAGTTCACTTTATTTTTTTTTATGGAAACTTATCATATTGGATAGCTATAGCACTTTGCTAACCAACAAATTCTGTTGAATATTGAGATTTTTTTGTTATGAAATTGTTAGGATTCCCTGTAACTGAGCTTTGATGAGTACTAGGGACCAAGCTCTGTTTTTGTTTGGGATGTTTGTAAAAGATAGTCACATCATCAGACCATAGCCTGCTATGTCTTAAAATGGAATCTTTTGTTACTTCTAGCAAGACAAGGTTATAGCACTGCTTAACATTAACCACTTAATGACTATCATTAGTAAGTAATCAATGAATTGTAACATAATTAATGAGTACAGCAATAATTGTTTTACCAAGATATTGTGTGACTGGTGATGTTGGTTTCATAAGTTCACCAAAAAGAGTGTTGAGAATATCATCTCTAAAGACATGATGAACCTTATGAATAAATAACAAAACAACAAGTTACAAAAACTAACAACAATAGATTTTAATTTCAAATTTTAAAAATATAAATGTTACATTTTTTAAACTTTAATACCCAAATTATAATTCTTTTTTTTTAGGGGTCTATCTTCTGAGAACTTAAGTTGAATAAAAATGCTTGCCTTAAATGTTTTCAATAAAAGTCTTTGACCCAGCTGGCAGGCCTGTTGTGATGGAGATAAAAGTCTTGCTTTAAATCATTGTCTGGTAGTACTCCAAACACAGGTTTAGGGCCAAAAGAATCAATCAATTTAAATCCCAGTTTGACCAGACCTTGTGTGACTTGATCCCAATCACAAGAACTAGCAATAAAGAACACTGAAACATAATGTCATGTTACCATGGTGCTAACATTATAAACAATCAAACTTTTCCTAATTAAAACTTTGCAATTTTTTAGACATAGAAGTATAAAAAATTTAAATGAAAGAGAGAGATTTTAATAGGAAAAAGTAAGTGTTGCTTAATTAACATCACCATAATTGACTACGGAATTGAAAGACATAATTAGACAACATGTCCTCTAACATTTGTAATAGTGATTAGTAGCATATAACTTAAAGTCATAAGATTTTAAGTGATCAATAAGAAAGCCTAATGAACTTATTTTTTTTTTGTAACAAAGTTCTAGAATAACTGCATAACTTCATCTCTGGCACTGCCTTAATGATTTTAACTTCTTTACAGAGAACAACAAGGTATTTACCTTGGAGTTTTTGTCTCAGATGAAGGAACCAAACCTGAACTACTGGCCAGAATTGCCTAGACAACAGCAGCACTTGCAAAACTCAAAACAATCTGGACAGACAAAGGCATAGCCCTTGACACTAAAATCAGACTGATGCACTCCCTTGTTACGGCCACATTATTATTATATGAATGCGAATATTGGATGCTGACTGCAGATCTAGAGAAAGGGATCCTAGCAATGGAGCTAAGATGCTACAGAAAGATCTTCAGTATCTTATCTTATATGATACAGATGTTACTTCAAAAAAGAAGATGATTACGTCCTACGGGTCATGCATATTTACATATTAACCAATGACCTAGATTCTGCCAAGTCAATGGTTTTCTTAGCTAGATCAGGCAACCCATTCCATGCTCTAATAGTGCTAGGGAAGAAAAAGCATTTGTACAAATTTGTCCTAGCATATGGAATGATGAATGTGCCTTTATCTTTGGGCCTTTCTGAGTATTTTATTACATTTTGTTTTTGTATTTGAAGATTATGGTTCAGTGTTTTATGTATAATTGCTAAATCTTCTATTCGAAGGCTTTCTAAATTTAGTGATTTTACTAAAGGTGTTACTCTAGTCAAATGTGAATATTCGTTTGTTATGAATCTCACTGCTCTATTTTGTGTCCGCTCCAGTTTCTTAATGTTTTCTTGAGTTGAGGGGTCCCAAACAGAGGATGCATATTCTAATATTAGCCTAACAAGGGTTAAATAACATTTTAGTTGTATGTTCTTATTTGATTTATAGAAATTTCTTTTAATAAACCCTAATGCTTTATTTGATTTTATGACAGTTTCATCAATATGGGGATTCCATGACAGTTTTTCATTTATTATAACGCCTAGGTATTTTGCATTTTTAGTCAGTGTTACTGGTTTACTATGAATAAGATAAGTGGAATTAATTAATTAACTTGTTTTTACAAAGATTGCATCATGAATGAAGAGATTAGAAACAGGATTAATACAGCAGTTGGACTCTCTGATGACCAGCTAACCACTGTAAAAAAAAAAGTAAACTCAAACTCTATGGCCAGGTCTTTCAGGCCCGCAAAGACTTTCCTTCAGGAAAAAAATACCAGAAAAAGAAGAAAACGGAAGACAGAGGAAGCGATGGGAAGACATCAAAGAATGGACAGGCCTGTCATTGAATGAAATTCTATCCAAAGCAAAGGACAGAGGGGAATGGAGAAAGACATTTGAGAGATCTTGTTAGGTGTCAAAATGGTTGAACAGACTAAGGGATAGGTGATGAAGAGAACACACAACTCAATACTTTGAGCATCAAGCCATTGATCTCTTCAAATTTTCTCCAAAATTGAAATGATGCTTTTTTGTAATATAATCACTGATTCACACACATTTACTCACATAACTAAGTAGCTTTTGTTTACCCATCTTACTATCATTATTGTTTTAAAAAGATACAAATTATTTTGGTTTCTATACATACATTCCTATTTCTTAGGCAAACTTTTGCATTTATAAAACAATTAGTTTTTAGATGGACATAATGAAAGACAGACAAACATACCCATACATGTTTAGCCAGCAGAAAAACATCTTACTCTATAATTCTAGTCTGGCTGCAAGTCGTCCATACATTGAGTATAGTTGATAGATAACTTCTTTAGTGTCTTGTAAATCTGTGCATAGCAAACAAACAAAACATATTTGTAGAATCATAGTAGTTACACATAAACTCGATTTTTTAACTGAGTAAAGTAGGATTTAATTTGTAGAATTCAAAGTATACCATCTTGATCCTTTCTCTTTCTTCTCAAATTTCATTTTTTGTACATATCTGAGGGCACGTGATGCATGATTACCTGATTAGGGAATAAATTCAAAAGATAACATTGCAATGTCTGTGAATATAATATACAACAGCAAACATTCATCTTAAAAAATATTATGGTGTTAATTTCTATAAACAATATTTAGACAAAATACAAAAAATATTCAAATAAAGTTAAGTTTCTATGTAGTGAGTGGATGCTTTACCCACTTAATGTTTATTTGACATAGTGTCCATGTTCAATTAAAATTTTATTTACCAACAGTGCTATTTTAGTAACAGTAATAAACAAACTTACCAATTGATAAGAAATACATTCCTGAGACCTCGAAATAGTCTCACCACAGCTATAGATGTTGGAATGATATCAAAAGGTATTGAGAGTGTTGTCCCTTGCTCTATGAAAAAAATCCAAAGCTTGCCTCTGGCAAACTTCCACACACAGTCTTCACTTTTCTGAAAAACGTACAACTTAGTAAATAGATGGCAACATAATGGAGAAAATGCAACAATCAATAATCTGTTTATTAACTTAAAACTTTAAAAGGGGCATCAGTATTGGAGCTGACCTGCTAACTATAGTAAAAAAACATAAGCTAAAAATCTATGGCCACCTTACAAGGTCTTAGGGGCCCGCAAGGACTATGTGGTCAAGACATTTTCAAAATAGTTATAAGGCGAAAAAAATATGAATTGATCAAAATCAATCTTAACGAGAATAAAATAGAACCACTCATTGGTCGGCATTCTATTTTTATGTCAGTGTAACTCTTATTCTTTGATAATAATTTTTGTTTAGATGCAAGAGCGTTCAATGACAACTTGAATTATAGACCTGAATGGGTCCCACTTTAGATTTTTCAGAATGTGGTGACTGATAGTGACATGCAGATGGTGGTGACTGATAGTACCATTAATGCAGATGGTGGTGACTGACAACTCCATTCAAACAGATGGTGGTGACTTATAGCACCATTCATGCATATGGTGGTGACTGATAGTACCATTCATATAGATGGTGGTGACTGATAGTACCATTCAAACAGATGGTGGTGACTGATAGTATCATTCATACAGATGGTGGTGACTGATATTACCATTCATTCAAATGCTGGTGACTGATAGTACCATTCATTCAGAATGTGGTGACTGATAGTGACATGCAGATGGTGGTGACTGATAGTACCATTCATTCAGAATGTGGTGACTGATAGTGACATGCAGATGGTGGTGACTGATAGTACCATTAATGCAGATGGTGGTGACTGACAACTCCATTCAAACAGATGGTGGTGACTTATAGCACCATTCATGCATATGGTGGTGACTGATAGTACTATTCATATAGTATTATTCATGCACATGGTGGTGACTGATATTACCATTCATTCAAATGGTGGTGACTGATAGTACTATTCATATAGTATTATTCATGCACATGATGGTGACTGATATTACCATTCATTCAAATGGTGGTGACTGATAGTACCATTAATGCAGATGGTGGTGACTGACAACTCCATTCAAACAGATGGTGGTGACCTATAGCACCATTCATGCATATGGTGGTGACTGATAGTACCATTCATATAGATGGTGGTGACTGATAGTACCATTTAAACAGATGGTGGTGACTGATAGTATCATTCATACAGATGGTGGTGACTGATATTACCATTCATTCAAATGGTGGTGACTGATAGTACCATTCATTCAGAATGTGGTGACTGATAGTGACATGCAGATGGTGGTGACTGATAGTACCATTAATGCAGATGGTGGTGACTGACAACTCCATTCAAACAGATGGTGGTGACTTATAGCACCATTCATGCATATGGTGGTGACTGATAGTACTATTCATATAGTATTATTCATGCACATGGTGGTGACTGATATTACCATTCATTCAAATGGTGGTGACTGATAGTACCATTAATGCAGATGGTGGTGACTGACAACTCCATTCAAACAGATGGTGGTGACCTATAGCACCATTCATGCATATGGTGGTGACTGATAGTACCATTCAAATAGATGGTGGTGACTGATAGTACCATTCAAACAGATGGTGGTGACTGATAGTATCATTCATTCAAATGGTGGTGACTGATAGTGACATGCAGATGGTGGTGACTGATAGTACCATTAATGCAGATGGTGGTGACTGACAACTCCATTCAAACAGATGGTGGTGACCTATAGCACCATTCATGCATATGGTGGTGACTGATAATACCATTCATATAGATGGTGGTGAATGATAGTATCATTCATACAGATGTTGGTGACTGATATTACCATTTATTCAAATGGTGGTGACTGATAGTACCATTCATTCAGAATGTGGTGACTGATAGTGACATGCAGATGGTGGTGACTGATAGTACCATTAATGCAGATGGTGGTGACTGACAACTCCATTCAAACAGATGGTGGTGACTTATAGCACCATTCATGCATATGGTGGTGACTGATAGTACCATTCATATAGTATTATTCATGGACATGGTGGTGACTGATATTACCATTCATTCAAATGGTGGTGACTGATAGTACCATTAATGCAGATGGTGGTGACTGACAACTCCATTCAAACAGATGGTGGTGACCTATAGCACCATTCATGCATATGGTGGTGACTGATAGTACCATTTATATAGATGGTGGTGACTGATAGTACCATTAATGCAGATGGTGGTGACTGACAATTCCATTCAAACAGATGGTGGTGACTGATAGTATCATTCATACAGATGGTGGTGACTGATATTACCATTCATTCAAATGGTGGTGACTGATAGTGACATGCAGATGGTGGTGACTGATAGTACCAATAATGCAGATGGTGGTGACTGACAACTCCATTCAAACAGATGGTGGTGACTTATAGCACCATTCATGCATATGGTGGTGACTGATAGTACCATTCATATAGTATTATTCATGCAGACGGTGGTGACTGATATTACCATTCATTTAAATGGTGGTGACTGATAGTACCATTAATGCAGATGGTGGTGACTGACAACTCCATTCAAACAGATGGTGGTGACCTATAGCACCATTCATGCATATGGTGGTGACTGATAGTACCATTCATATAGATGGTGGTGACTGATAGTACCATTCAAACAGATGGTGGTGACTGATAGTATCATTCATACAGATGGTGGTGACTGATATTACCATTCATTCAAATGGTGGTGACTGATAGTACCATTCATTCAGAATGTGGTGACTGATAGTGACATGCAGATGGTGGTGACTGATAGTACCATTAATGCAGATGGTGGTGACTGACAACTCCATTCAAACAAATGGTGGTGACCTATAGCACCATTCATGCATATGGTGGTGACTGATAGTACCATTCATATAGATGGTGGTGACTGATAGTACCATTAATGCATATGGTGGTGATTGACAACTCCATTCAAACAGATGGTGGTGACTTATAGCACCATTCATGCATATGGTGGTGACTGATAGTACCATTCATTGACAATGTGGTGACTGATAGTGACATGCAGATGGTGGTGACTAATAGTATCATAATGCAGATGGCTGTGACTGACAACTCCATTCAAACAGATGGTGGTGACTTATAGCACCCTTCATGCATATGGTGGTGACTGACAGTACCATTCTTAGCAATTATACATTAAACACTGAACCATACAGATGGTGGTGACTGATAGTACCATTCATACAGATGTTGTTGACTGATAGTATCAATTATACAGATGGTGGTGACTTAAATCACCATTCATATAGATGGTGGTGACTGATAGTGACATGCAGATGGTGGTGACTGATAGTACCAATAATGCAGATGGTGGTGACTGACAACTCCATTCAAACAGATGGTGGTGACTTATAGCACCATTCATGCATATGGTGGTGACTGATAGTACCATTCATATAGTATTATTCATGCAGACGGTGGTGACTGATATTACCATTCATTTAAATGGTGGTGACTGATAGTACCATTAATGCAGATGGTGGTGACTGACAACTCCATTCAAACAGATGGTGGTGACCTATAGCACCATTCATGCATATGGTGGTGACTGATAGTACCATTCATATAGATGGTGGTGACTGATAGTACCATTCAAACAGATGGTGGTGACTGATAGTATCATTCATACAGATGGTGGTGACTGATATTACCATTCATTCAAATGGTGGTGACTGATAGTACCATTCATTCAGAATGTGGTGACTGATAGTGACATGCAGATGGTGGTGACTGATAGTACCATTAATGCAGATGGTGGTGACTGACAACTCCATTCAAACAAATGGTGGTGACCTATAGCACCATTCATGCATATGGTGGTGACTGATAGTACCATTCATATAGATGGTGGTGACTGATAGTACCATTAATGCATATGGTGGTGATTGACAACTCCATTCAAACAGATGGTGGTGACTTATAGCACCATTCATGCATATGGTGGTGACTGATAGTACCATTCATTGACAATGTGGTGACTGATAGTGACATGCAGATGGTGGTGACTAATAGTATCATAATGCAGATGGCTGTGACTGACAACTCCATTCAAACAGATGGTGGTGACTTATAGCACCCTTCATGCATATGGTGGTGACTGACAGTACCATTCTTAGCAATTATACATTAAACACTGAACCATACAGATGGTGGTGACTGATAGTACCATTCATACAGATGTTGTTGACTGATAGTATCAATTATACAGATGGTGGTGACTTAAATCACCATTCATATAGATGGTGGTGACTAATAGTACCATTCACACAGATGGTGGTGACTAATAGTACCATTCACACAGATGGTGGTGACTTAAATCACCATTCATATAGATGGTGGAGACTAATAGTACCATTCACAAAGATGGTGGTGACTGAGCATGGAATGGGTTGCCTGAGCCAACCAAGAAAACCAATGACTTGTCAGAATTTAAGTCATTGGTTAACATGCATGACTAGATGCATGATGCATAGGATGTAATCATCATTTCTATATTTTATGTTTGGATTCATTAATTCATGTATTGTCATTGACAAGGAATATATGTTTAAAATTTCAACTTGATCCGTGAAAAGGAAATGGGAGACAGACACAGACGAAGTGAGCTAAGCTTTAAAAAAAGTCCTAAATTCTGTTAAAAGAATCCAAAGAAGCTAACAAATGAACTGTCTTTATTTCATGTCTAACTCTAGTCTTTGTTTTTATGATGATGTTATTGTCACTATAAAAAACCTAATACGCAAAACAAAATGAATCTTAACATTTTTTTTACAGGCCTAATTCCATATTGTAAAGTAGCAAATCCTAATAATGTTAATAATGTATAGCCTAAAAGTACTTAGAGTTGTTCTAGTGTGCACACACGTTTTAATAATTGTAATTTTTTAGTTAATTTAATGATATATTAATTCTAATTGTTCATCTTTCCTTTCAACTAACAAAGGAATTCCTAAAACACAAAGTTGTAAGATCTCATGTAGCATAAATTTCTTAAGATTAAATCAAAGTTTCAAGCCATAAGTTTTCTATAATGTTTATGGGCTAGCTGATCTAACCATTACAGGCTAGAAATATAGAATAGAAAATAGAAATATTTACTAATGCTTTGCAACCACAGGAAAAAAAAATTATACAAGTTGAGGACAATAAATATTTTTTGACCTAAAGTTAGCTTTCTTGGGCTATTTTAAAAACTAATTTGAAGTATACAATTAAAAAATTACTTAATGTTTACTTCCTTTTTAGAGCTCTATGTCAAGCAAGCAACTTACAATTACTGGTTAATTGAAAACTTATGAATGGGTTAATTAGAACTAGCTGCAGTGTGTTAAGGTGCTTAGTTCTATTAACTTCTAAACGGTGAAGATCACACTTGATAAAGCAATTCCAGTATTATATTAATGATAGATTGTAGAATATTAACATTCTGAAATGAAGCTTCCCAATCAAACTGTATAAAGGCAGATTAAATAAATACAATTTATATCTAGTCATACACAAAATACATTGAAGTGACAGTAATAAAGTCTAAACTATACAAAAGATTAGATACAGAAAACAGCAAGGCTCTTAAAAATGGTACCTCAATTCCTGTATAATAGAACACAGTAAACCAAGTGGACCAGTGGACCACTGAATAGGCACTTTGAATGATATTAAGGCCTGTTTAAGTTTTTAATATTTTTTGTAAAAGGAGTCCTTTTACCTTTTTAAAGATCTTTTTATAAAATGTACAGTGTATACTAGCCTTATACACATTTTTGATAATGATAGAATGGATTATATGATATAATATATGGCCTAAATTCAAAATATTAGGTGCATATAAGGACTGTAGTGCATCCTACAGCAAGGTGCAGGGCATAGTAGGCCTATTATTTTCGGTATTGTACTGTACTACAGTTCAGTGACTGTACTGTTAATAAAGTACAATACATTTTAATCAAACATTTAGAAAAAAATCTAGTCTTGATAAAAAAAAAAAAGCAATTACTTTTGTGATTTAATAACTCATATCTACGGTCTTATAACAAAAGAAGGTTAATAAAAGAAAAGAGAATGACGATTTTTTAATATTTTTTTTGCGGTATAGTTTTAGCAGAAACCCGATGCAACATTTGTAATGAAGTTCTCTCTGCCATATGTATTGAGGTCGAACAAACATCCGAACTTTGCCGATTATGACATACAGTGGTTTAGTTTAGATGGTTTAGACTCATATGGCAAGTACCATAATTGAAACATATCAGCCTATGAATCTTCTTGTTTGGTAGCTGTCAGAATCGCCAGAGTTCTGAAACCTCACACCACTACCAAGCAGTTATTGTCAGTGGCTAAAGATATGATTGGAGTCAAATTTATTAATAAATTTAGTGTAATTTGCATAAATAATGACACTATTTACAGGAGATTAGTTGACATGTCTTCTGATATTAAGGAAATGATATCTGCTTCTTTTACAATATTTAGCATCCAGCTTGATGAATCCACAGGCGTTGTAAATTGTTCACAATTACTAGTTCCGGTAAGATATACCAGTATACACAAAGGAGATTTTCAAAGATTAGTTTCAATGCAAAACTCTATAAACGACCTCTACAGCGCCTGATGTAATTGACAAAGTTGGTTAAATTTGAAAAAGCAAAAGACTTCTTGGAAAAATAATTGTGGCATCTGAACAGATGGTGCTCTAAGTATGCTTGGATGTCGGTCTAGAGGTTCTATCTTTGGTATAGAATGAGTCCTCATAAGAATTCATCCTAATTCATTGTATGATTTATCGACATATATTAGCAATGTCAATAGCAATGCATCTAGCAATGCATCTAAATATTTCTCTTCAATGTCAATTACAAAATTCTGGATCAATTGTTTGCAGTCATATCTTCACAACATAAATAACATATATACACACACACATATATATATATCTTTAAATACAAACTATAAATTCTAAGCTTTTACTTTAATTACTAAAACATGTATGTTTGAACATTTCATTTTTTTATATATAATATTCACATAGATAGGCCTACCTACTACTACTATAGTCTATATTACTATATTAGTATAAATCAAACTTTGTAGCACCTATGTTAAAAGTTAACTCTATTTTAAATAAAAGATCTAATAGATCTATAAATATTTATTGGCTGACAGAGTAGTCAGTAGATCTTATCAAATATAGAGCTAATTAACTGGATCTTCTAACTCTTTGAGTACTTAGACTGATTTTTATACTAGAACTAGATAATCAAGAATGTCTAGATCTAATCAAGATGTCATTTTAATTCTATAATAGTAAAAGAGTAGATCCTTCAATTTACACCTATCTATATCTAGGTCTAATAAACAAACTAGATCTAGAATCTAGTAAGTATTAAGTATTAGAGATCTAGAATACTCACAATAGTCTCTGAGTCTAAGTCTAGACTTTAACTTGTCTAGGAATAGAGTTTATAGAGTGTCACTAGAGTACTGCTAGAGCTACTAGTTAACTAGATATTATATTTTCTCTAGATTTAGTTAGGTCTAGCGGCAGTCTAGCCTAAACCTAAATCCAAATTACTCTAGATTTAGTTCTAGATCTAGATCTTGAAATTTGATCTAGACACTAATTTAGTAATGATAGAAGACTAGCCCTAGCTAGAATCATCTACTTGATCTAGAGTAGATAGGTACTTTGACATCCCTACTCCACTGACCTATAAACTGCTAGACTAGCTGCTATATAGTTTTGAAACACCATGGCTAGACTTCCAAAACCATGGTGTTAGTTGATTGATTGTTGTTTTACATTTGCTTCATGTTTTAAGAACCCTCATGCTAATCTTAAAGGAGGATTCCTAAGCTATTCAATGATACCACATTGTCAACAAATGAAAGTCGTATTTATTTAGAAAATTTACAGTAAAGTCATAGGTAAGAATGATTTTGCATTTAATATAATTTTTAAGCAAGCTTGGAATTTTTTTATTGAATTTAGACCTAGATTTATGCTTAAAGTTTGTTATTTCATTATTTTTTAATGAAATTTTGTCCTCCAAAATTAAAAAAACTTCCCCCAACATGCTATAAATGATGCCAAATTAGGCTATTTTTCGAAATGGGTACGTGGAAAAATTATAACTACCATAACAATCTATGACTATAGTATCACAATCAATATTTTTATTACAGAGTAGTGTTAGAAATATTTTTTTTCTATATTTAGGTACACAAAATATAAAAGGAAATCAGCTAATTAAGGCAAGTTTGGGTCCATCCTGACGATGTTAAATGAAGTCACTCCATGATGCAGCGACATGTGGCGCCAGACATTAGTAATTCTTGTGGATAATATGAAGTATAAATGATTTATGCATTGTTTAACAGCTTATCTTTGATCAACCTAGTGGAGAGAATGCTATCAAGGTGTTATTTTACATTATATTTATAAATATTATAAAGCTGAGGAATTTTCTACCAAACGGCATTCTAGAAAAAGGATCGAAGTCAATTTTCAAACTATTGGATTAGCTGTGAATGAATGTTAGCTACATGTGAGATGAAACATTCAAATTCAAAATCATATAATGGGGTAGCTGTGTTCCAAATTTCAAGCTTTTATCTATTATGGTTATAAAGTTATGATGAGATAAAGACAAAAATTCATTTTTTCGATCACAGCTTTTTGGACATTTTCTATAGTCCATTTTTCTACACATAAAACGGCATAACTTTGCTCCTATATAACATAGAAAGATAAATGTGGTATCATTGTAACCCTCTCAGCAAGCTCTACATAACTAAATAGCTTCTGTTCATATATATTTATTTTGAATTTTTTGTCAAAGTACCTAGAGTAGAGTCTTGCATTTTTTAAAATACGTTTTTTATAATTAGATCTAAAATCTAGATTTAATTAGATCTAGACTTTAAAAGTAGAATATTATTTATTTTTTTTAGATCTATATCTGATAAAAGATTATAATAGATAATCTACTTTTGATCTACGCTGCTTCTGCCCAGGGACTAGTCACTAGAGTGACTAGACTCTAGTAACTCTACTAGTTAGTAGTGACTAGATCTACCTAGTCGGCTAGTGGTTGATTGTAACTACTGTAAGATTCTAACTAAATATTCAAATTATCTAGATCTTATAGTTAATAATCATTGACATCGATCTATCATTATCATCTACTGAGATGATCTAGACTAGACTTAGACTATATAATAATATATACTAAATATAGATCTAACTATCATCATCATGATTATTCATACGACGATGATACGGTTATTACGGTAATTTCGCATTTTCATTTTCGGATAAATACGTTCAACTTCTAAAATCATTTTAAAATGTGGAAATAGATCTAGATTTAGCCTCTAGGTCTGGTTTCCTGGTTTCAATTTTTATGCCGGCAGATCAAACTTATTAGAATTAGATCTTACTAAATTAGGCGTCTCAGGCCGGGGCCTTACTGATTTGTTTCTAAATTTTGTTTACGTTTTTGATAAAAAGCGAAAGTTCGGAAAAAAAGCGCATGCGCCGTAACTTAAGAATTGTAACTTCCTGTCTTTCTTTGAATTCGACTTATTAAGTTTTAGTTTGAAAGATCAAAACGTGAATGTGAAAAAAAAAAAAAAAAAAAGTCCTATACCAAGCCGGCAATCAGTCGTACTGGCATTTGCCGGCAAGCTTTTTTTTTTTTACTTCGATTTTGCCGGCATGCCGGATAGCTGGCGATCTTGCATCCATGACAAATTTTTTTGTTATGGTTGGGGGTCGCCTCCTAGTGAAAAGTTGTGTTAGGGGGTCGTGGAGCTAAAAAGGTTAAGAACCGCTGATCTAGAGTGAGAATATAGACTATATCTACTTCTGATAACTTAAACTCACTAAACCTGTAGCATAAAAATAAATGACAAACCTAGATCTAGTCAATTAATTGTTTCTTCTACAATAATAAGGCTTCTCTTCGAGTCCGAAGATTAACGAGGAATGCATATTTCCCGTGGCTATAATACGCATTTATTGTCAGCATAATCTAGACTACTATCTGACCTAGGTCAATATAAAGAATGACGAGCGCTATAAAACAAGTAGATCTAGATTTCCCCGGTTATGCTATTCTGCCTCAAAGTGGCACAATGGGTGGAAGGAAGTAATTAGGCTAAATGAATAGCAAAACAAAACTCCTGTGGGAGTGTCCAACGGAATGAGAGAGCTTTCCCATTGCACGGTTCGGAGTTTAAAGTTTCCACGTCCCTGTCGATAATCCATGTGCCGTTCCTCAAGGGACCGTTACAATAATGGCGAGTCCTGCACGGTTAGCTTGGTAAAACATAGGGAAATGGCGGGGTGTTTCCGGTTTGCTCGGCCTTCGGCCATGTATTCTAGTCCATGCGATCGGAAACAGCAATGTCTTACATAAGCATTGACTTGGACCTCTTTCAGACAGAACGGTTTGTTCAAGCAGGCTTCGGCTCAACTCTTTTGACAATCACAAGGATCTAGATTTTATTTTCTATACCCACACCATTTGGACACGCAAGTCAAATTGAATAAAGTTTTCGCCGCTCTTTGTAGATCTATCAAGATCTGTCAATGATGTCACAATTAAAATTCTACATTGTAAAATCATAGATTGTTTCTTGATTAAATTTGAATTAAGCTATAGGCCTTTAAAAAAAACTCGTCTTTTTATATTTTTTTATCAATTTATCATGTTCCGTCAACATAACATTATGAAAGAAATTTTGAGAAATATTGAAATGAGCAGAGTAGTTAAGTAATCCTATCAGACCTTGTGGTCTATTTTGGGCTAATGTTGAAAAGGTTATATGTTTCTATGGCCGACGGTTAACTAGCATGTCATGTGGCCAGCACAACGATCAAGTTCTGCCATGTTACACGCCACATGTAATGCCCTCGAGGGGACAACTCTAGAATAGTTCTGCCATGTTACACGCTACATGTCATGGCCTCGAGGGGACACCTCTAGAATAGTTCTGCCATGTTACACGCTACATGTAATGCCCTCGAGGGGACAACTCCAGAATAGTTCTGCCATGTTACACGCTACATGTAATGCCCTTGAGGGGACAACTCCAGAATAGTTCTGCCATGTTACACGCTACATGTAATGCCCTCGAGGGGACAACTCTAGAATAGTTCTGCCATGTTACACGCTACATGTAATGCCCTCGAGGGGACACCTCTAGAATAGTTCTGCCATGTTACACGCTACATGTAATGCCCTCGAGGGGACAACTCTAGAATAGTTCTGCCATGTTACACGCTACATGTAATGCCATCGAGGGGACACCTCTAGAATAGTTCTGCCATGTTACACGCTACATATAATGCCCTCGAGGTGACACCTCTAGAATAGTTCTGCCATGTTACACGCTACATGTAATGTTCTCGAGGGGACACCTCTAGAATAGTTCTGCCATGTTACACGCTACATGTAATGCCCTCGAGGGGACAACTCTAGAATGTTCTGCCATGTTACACGCTTCATGTAATGCACTCGAGGGGACAACTCTAGAATAGTTCTGCCATGTTACACGCTACATGTAATGCCCTCGAGGGGACACCTCTAGAATAGTTCTGCCATGTTACACGCTACATGTAATGCCCTCGAGGGGACAACTCTAGAATATTCTGCCATGTTACACGCTTCATGTAATGCCCTCGAGGGAACACCTCTAGAATAGTTCTGCCATGTTACACGCTACATGTAATGCCCTCGAGGGGACAACTCTAGAATAGTTCTGCCATGTTACACGCTATATGTAATGCCCTCGAGGGAACACCTCTAGAATAGTTCTGCCATGTTACACGCTACATGTAATGCCCTCGAGGGGACACCTCTAGAATAGTTCTGCCATGTTACACGCTACATGCTATGCCCTCGAGGGGACACCTCTAGAATAGTTCTGCCATGTTACACGCTACATGTAATGCCCTCGAGGGGACACCTCTAGAATAGTTCTGCCATGTTACACGCTACATGCTATGCCCTCGAGGGGACAACTCTAGAATAGTTCTGCCATGTTACACGCTACAAACGGTTCGAGATGTGTAAAGAGAAGACAAATCGTAACAGTGCAAGTGTTATTTCACAACGAGGATGTCTACATACATACATAGCTATTGCAGGTGAACAAAATCAATGGGCAAACTGCCTTTACGTTTTCCTACTTAAGTCAGGTACCCATTTTGAGATGGCTGGACTCAGGGGCGTCCTAAAAATAAAAAAAATTCAAATAGTCTTTCATTCTTTTCTGGTATTTGAACCTGGGACCTCGATTCGAAAGTCAAGCCCATGACCGTTTGGCCGTCACATCCTCCCCTCCCCTCTTCCAAAGAGCAGAGTAATATGTTTCAAGAGTTGATATTTCGCTTTCAAAACTTAATATAATTAAAAGAGGCCAATGCGAGATGCGAATGTTACATTTTAGCAGGTCTATATTCTATTTCTTGGTCTACAATTCTAGAACAATTAGAAATCTACTTGATTAGTAGTAGGTGGGACTTAACTATTGTAGCCTAATATGGTGGTCTAAAGTAAAAAAAAATAAAAATAAAGTTCCCTTTTAGATCTTGCAATCTATTGAGCAGATGATGTAAAGGTAATCTGTTTCTCTGGCCCATGGTTAACAATAAGGGTATCATGTGGGCAGCACAACAACCAACTGAAATGACTTTTCCCCAACTATTGTCAGGTACTTCTATAAGAATTGGGCGGAATCAGGCTAAATAGTAGTAAAGCATTCAAACTTTATTATAGCGGTAAAATATTTCCACTTTATAATAGCAAGTGCTTGAATACTTTATATTATGTCTTTGGCAGCATACACATAGCTTCAGAAAGAATGGTCAATTTCAATTGGAGAAACAGAGGAGGGATTTTTAATTCAATATTTATAGTCAATATTTTATAACTATTTAATCTACTGTGCACCTTTTATATATCTTATCTTATATAATACAGACGTTAGTTCAAAAAAGAAGATGATTACGTCCTACGCGTCATGCATTTAGTCATGCATATATTAGTAGAATATGTAACTAAACATGAACAGAATTAACTACAACATTAAATTGTCTGCTTGTATGTTTATATATTCAATAATAGCTGTAAATAGAAAATTGTTAAGTATTTAAAGACCAGTAGTTCTTCAGTTACAAAAAATATTCCTTACATATTTAGTTTAAAATTTGTGCTCTGTGTATTATTGCTTCTTAAGTTTTTACCATTTACCTGCACCTGTACCAACTGTATTTGGTTATACTATTATTTATATGAATGTAGAATGACTTATTTAAAGAATCACGACACATAACCTATGATAAAAGCAGCACTAAGCTACCAAGGTTATTGAGAGAAGAGTAAAAAAGTAAAGTTCTCCTTTCAGACCTTGCAATCTATAGGACAGATGACCTTTATATCATATATGTGGCCTATATATGTGGCCCACGGTTAACAAGGGTGTCATGTGGCCCACGGTTAACAAGGGTGTCATGTGGCCAGCACTATGACTAATCGCCTTTACTTTCACCAACTAATGTCAGGTACCCATTAGAGTTGGGTGGACTCAAGAGGTGTCCAAAGATACTGAAATAAAAAATCACAGAGAAGAAAATATGAAGAAATATAGACATGTCCCTTGTAGAACTCAAACCACTAAACTGACACGGCACCATTGTCTCGCCGTGGCCAGGTATCATTCTAACACTCTCTGTCCCGCACTCCAAAAAAAAAAGCATTTGCATACAGATAACTTTTTTGAAGTGCTAGTAATTAGATTAATGACACAAATGAGCTACCTTAGTGCTGCTATCATTATATGTTACAGTGTTACAGGTTATGTTTATTTATAATTTGTTTTAGCACTCAAAGCTTCAATGTTCATTAATGTTTTGCGAGAACCGTGATCACATTTAGACGACCACAGTAGATGTTGAGATGAGATCTGTATACTACTAAATTGTTCGTCCAGTTTTGTTGTTAATCATTTTGACTAAGTCTACACTAGAAACTCTCTAGACTTAAAGACACATAGTGCAAGGAAATGGAACACAAAATGCATGCACACAGTTAAAATAACAACATAAACAGAAGAAGACATAAACCAGACTTGTCGATTTTTTAAATTTTAAAACTCAAAGTAAAAATAAAAGACTTAAGTATATAGGTAAGTGTTACTGAACTGTTCTAGGACTAAATATTAACCCATTTATGCCAAAGGTTGCAATGTGTTGAGTATTTTTCTGCATGAAATTCACATATGTTTTGTAGAAAAAAATTTAAGAAACATGAATTGGAAGAGAACAAAAAAGCTGTATCCTCTTCCATTTTTGAGTTATGAGTTGCTCCAAAATTAGAACTCTAAGCAATTCACTACAACAATAAATAAAAGTATTACCTGCTGCTGAGTGTGATTTCACAAATAAGGTAACATATTATTCATAACAAAATGTTTTGTTTTTATAACATTGCACACACTGTGCTTTTCCTGTTTGACATTCATGTTATCATAACATGATTCATTGTTGTGCTGTTGAGAATGTCTTTCTTTTCCGCCTAGGTCAGAAGGCTGGCCATGGTTCTTTAAACAATAACATGCAATAAGTCACCAACTGCAGAAGATCCACAAGCTTTTTATAATGTGTTTTATGTAAATGCCATTTATTTTGAGAAACAAGTTCAAAACATAACAATGAAGAACTTGATTATCATTTCCAAGGAATGATGCCTAATATTTTCATCAATGTTTTTATCAGCTCTGTCTACATCTCCAATGAAATGCTTTTAGACTCTAATAATGTTTAGCTGCTGTACTTGGATTTTCTTTTTTAGTTTTTTTTTTTTTTAAATCATTGATAGAACACTGGGGATAAACAACACCTTCATGGACAACACTTATCATAGCATCTGCAAACAATGTTGCCCTTGCCATCAATTAGATTTTATAATTAATTGTAAAGAAGCAATTATACATAAAACAATAAATCATAATCTTCAAATACAAAAACAAACCCTAATAAAATACTCAGAGGCACAAAGATAAAGACACATTCCTTGTTCCATATGCTAGGACAAATTTATACAAATACGCCTTCTTCCCTAATGCTATTAGAGCATGGAATGAGTTGCCTGAGCTAGCCAGGAAAACCAGTGACTTGGCAGAATTTAGGTCATTGGTTAATATGCATGACTAGATTGACTAGGGACACGCGTAGGACATAATCATTTTCTTTTTGAAGTAACATCTGTATTTTATAAGATCAAATAATGTGGCTCTTTCTACTTTCTTGAGCACAACATATGGCAATTTGTCAATGCGATACTTCTAACTATACCTGTTGCTTCATTGAACTGGGCAAAACCAAAAGTGAAATGCTAGTGAAAAAGGTATTAAACACAAAATAGTATTATCCAATAAACTGCAGAACAAGAATCGCACTGACATTGTAATCTTCATAATTATTATCTGGGCATTTTTACAAATATTGCTGAGACCAGAAAAAGAAAAATAGACTCCTAGACTGGTTAAACCAGACCAACTTGAAGCTAAAATGAATGGTCTTATACAAATAAATTGTTTGCACCCATGACAATCATGTTAATGTACCATGGATAATTTAATCAAGGCTGAAATATAATAGATCTATATTTTACTTGAATTAAATTTTCTGTATTGAGTTCATTAAGTTCTTTTATGGGAGGTCACAGATTAGAAAATTTGCATTTTCAGTGTCATACAAGTTTGAAACTATGGTTACAAAGCGATCAGGTCTCATTGCAACACTTAAACATTATGTGCTTCTGTTCTTCATCCCCACAGAGATTCTACAGGTTTAAAAAGAATAGCTATTATTAGTGATACTGGATTTACCTGGATACTGGAACATACAAAATTAGAAGCCTATAACTAATCCAACAATCACAACATTTCACAGCATCAGTATTACAGAAATAATAGATCAAAAAAATTGTTAGTACTTGACATAAGTTCAGGAAAGTTATTTTCATTAACCTTCATAGATTTCAAAAATGTTCAGAAAATGTTCATTACTTTTTTACAAGGCTGCAGAACACCTATCTCTGCAATGCTGTGACTACCACTGTGTGTAAGGGGTATTCCATGAAAGCTTATTTGAATAAAAAAAAGCACATTCCCGTGGTGGACTAGAACAGTAGGATATAAATAAGTACCAAGGGGATCAGTGTTTGTAAAATGTTTTACTTATTTCGGATGTTCCTTCAGAGTTGAAGATAATTACTTCCTAGTCCAAACCTCCCGCAGGACGGCGGGGGATGGGAGCGGGCAGGGTTTGAACCCGGGACCATCTATAAGTCCGAACGACATTCCAGCGTGCTAACCGCACGACCAGGCAGCCATCCAGTGTTCCAATAATGGATATCTTGACATAAATGGCTTATTGTTAAAACATACAAGAGGAAGTAGATATGCATACAAATAACAAAACATTAATAATTTTGATAAAAAACAGTCAAAGTCTCTGTGAAAGTACTTCAACATACACAATGATTTCCACAGTACTGAATACTACAATGTTTGAATAAAAAAAATATTTTTTTTTTGTAGGACTTGTATAACAAAAAATGCCTTTCAATGTTTAGTGTATAACAAAAAATGCCTTTCAATGAATGTGGCATCAAATTTATGTTTTGAACACAATATGGTGTTACAATGTAAGTGATAATACACAATATTAAAAAAGTCAAATGTTTAAAAAAAAACAACTATAATAACACTGTAAAACTTTTAAAATACAACACTTGTAAATGCAATTTAAAAAATGTCAAAAAGATAAACTCATATTTGCTAAAGCTTTAACCACAAGAGCATTACCCAACAATCAACATTACATTGGCATCATTAAGAAATGGCATCAGTTAGTAGAACTGTGCTTTACCTATCAAATTATTAATATCAAGAGTTTTTCATTAGGATATTTGCCAGTTCCATAGTACTTACATTCTATAAAAAATCTCTCCAGCCAGAAATGACCTCTGGTGAGGGTTTACTGACAGCTGTCCATATTTTAACCTTGAACTTGATGATGACGACCAGACTACATGAAACTATTCAGGGCCTAAGACTTGACTCAGTCAGTTAAAGGCTTTTGTTTTTGCTGCGCATCATGAGACTAAAGTAGATGTGAGTGAAAAATTCAACAAGTTGTACACAAACACCTGTGTATTCATTATAGTTGTGCTTCTTTTAGAAGTGGACTGACCCTTCTCCTTGTCACCTTGTTTTCTGCTCCAATGCTTGTACACACTGGAGAGGCCACTTGGGAGTCACACACATTGATGCTGGTTGAAGGACAGAGCTGAAATAGTCAACCAATAATGAATTGTTTGCTAAACATTTTCTATTCATCATCAATAGCATTGTACAAGTTTGTAATTCAAATAAATTTATTATAGTTAACTCTTTCAGTCAGTAAATAGAGATTGTAGCATTAAGTAAATTGGGAATGTTTTCATTAAATCAATAAGTAATAATTACCTTCAATCAAAAAGGAATGTTCATAATAAGAAAACAAAACTTATTTTAGAAGACCTGTCTTCTTTGATTTGTTTTACATGTTTTCAAAAAGAGTAAAAAAAAAATAAGTTCCATTGTTTTTTTTAATCTAGCACTCATTAGCTAAATAAGAGAAAAACAATCACTCTATAAGTTGTATAAAGGAGGTATTGTCTTTTTAAAAAAGTATTTTTAATGTTTTTATTTTAAATTTGTTTGGCTTAAAATTCTCAGAAATACTTTATTTTTCTTTATTCTTTTCATTCTATGTTTAGGTTTTATATATCTAAAACAAACAACTTTTAATTTATGTCCCAATAAACAAATGTAACCTTGGTGACATGAATGCTAAACAACTACTCACACAATGTCCCCAACAAGGAGTTAAGAGTTAGACGCTGGCTTGGTGATGACATAGGCTGCCCATCATGGAGTAGCCTTCAGACCTGAAATATATATAAACTGAACTTACAAACAATGTCTAAAAGTCCTCTGACTTAATAATTCTCTTTTTGTTGAAAAAAAAAGACAGTTGATAATGATTGCTTTGACACTTAGTCAGATTCTACTTTCATGTGTGATGTATGTGGCAAGAATGCCTCTCAAGAATAGGGCATAATAACCACCGCAAGAACTGCTCCTAAAGATGAGCCAAAATCAATTTATGACTGAAGGCAGCCAACGAAGAAAAAGATGAAATTTGTAACCAATATCATATTTTAAGCTCTGATTTGATCAAAATTATTAACAGAAGTATTTTGGTCTTTAACTCATTGTTTCTGATTTTGTTATCCATCATTGTAGTTCTCAGCAAAAACACATTTCAATTAGAATAATACATTAAAAAAAAAGAAAAATGAAACAAATTCGAACCTTGTCTAGTTCATGAGCTTAGGGGATATTTTATTTTTACAAAAGAGATTTAACATCTTATCTTCTTATCTTAACATTAACAACCATCAGGGTTGGAAAGAGACCGAGCTAGTTTCAGAGTCATTTTGTTGAAGTCCACTACTTGTGGAGGACATGGCACAAGATAAAACAGTTTTTTACATGAAAAGAAGGTAGTGAAAGAACAGGACTAAATTTAAAGACTTTAAATAAAAGCATTAATAAATGTTAATTTATGGGTATGATGCTAAATAATTCTGGACATATTTTTGTTTTTGTTATTAAATAATTTGGTCTTCATTATTTTTTTGTTCTAAAAAAATTCATGCCTTCCACTAGATCAGCCAAACCTACTCAAATACTTAGATCCACAATGATAGAGGCCCATATCTTACTCCATAGGCTAGGTCCTACAAGTGCTTCTTCTTCCCTAGTGCCAGTAGAGAATGGAATGGCTTGAATCAGCCAGTACAGGAAACCCAACCACTTAGCAGAGTTTAAGTCACAGATTAACATAAATGACTAGAAATGTGATGAATGTAATTATCTTCTTTTTTGAGATAACATCTGTAATCTATACAATATGATGTAAATCACTACAGTCTGTAAATGTCAAGCAGAGATTAAGAGTATTACTAAATAAGAAGGTTAATTAACTTAGGACATTTTATGAGTCTAAGAGACAGTCTCTGGATTTATCCTAAGTTAATCAACTTGACATACTTTTAGATCAATTATTTCAGACCTTTGAAAACTTTGAAATTGATCCGATTCTTTTTTATTTTCTTGTCTATGTGTTGATTCTTTTAGCAATCTTTAAATCTGATGACAATAATTTATAATTATTAATTTGATATTTACCTGTGTTTAACTGTTGTGGTCAGCTTTATGTCCAGAATAACTTGAATCATATACCTCTAGGTTGTTCACTGACTGGGTTCTGTAGATAGCAAATGGTACTTGCCTACCTGTCGACATAAGTCTTCGTACAGGTGACCATACATCTGGTACTTCCTGACAGTAGCTTTCTTCACTAGAATCTGGGGATAAAAAGTTCAGGGATTTTATAAAATATATTCAGGCATGACAGATAACAGCCATGGACCTAGAGTTGTTGTTTTTTAAATTTGAATCAGAAAATTTCCTAATCTCAGGATTCCCTTTGAGTATTTTTTTGTTGAAGAAATTAAAGACGGATCATTATGTTGATCAAATGTCACCTACATCAGTAACAGGTTAAATAGCTAGCTAGGGAAACTGTAGGCATAGTTAGTCAAATTAATGAAACATCGATATAAATGATTTGCATAACCACAAGGACGGAAGAATTGATGATGCGCGGTGGTTGAGTGCATAAGCACTAGGGTCCTGGGTTTGAATCCCAGTGAAGACTGGGAGTTAGAATTTCGGGCACTCATGAGTCCACACAACTCTGATGGGTACCTGACTTCAGTTAGGAAAAGTAGAGGCGGTTGGTGCTGGTCACATGACATCCTGCTCTTTAACCATCATCTGCCCTATAGATCACAAGGTCTAAAAGGGGGGAACAATAAATAAGTCATCCCATCTCCAGTAGAACAACCGGTATTATTGCATGCTAAGAGAGCAATCGATTGTTAGGTATTATTGCATGCTAAGAGAGCAATCTATTATGTTAGGTATTATTGCATGCTAAGAGAGCAATCTATTATGTTAGGTATTATTGCATGCTAAGAGAGCAATCTACTGTTAGGTATTATTACATGCTAAGAGAGCAATCTACTGTTAGGTATTATTACATGCTAAGAGAGCAATCTACTGTTAGGTATTATTGCATGCTAAGAGAGTAATCTACTGTTAGGTATTATTGCATGCTAAGAGAGCAATCTACTGTTAGGTATTATTGCATGCTAAGAGAGCAATCTACTGTTAGGTATTATTGCATGCCAAGAGAGCAATCTATTATATTAGGTATTGCATGATAAAAACTAAGACACTACTATATAAAGCTAAACAATAAAGCATCACAAGAACTAAAAGACTAGCATGTAATACTAGGAACTATGGAACGATAGGATCACTAACAATATTAGAAACAGAAAGGCCTACTAAGAATTAAAAGGATGGCCTAGGATAAAGGAATATGGAAATCCATTGCTGGTGGCCCATACTTCAATAGGGGTGATGGACTGTAAGTAAAGTAAGTACTAAGAATTAAAAGGATGGCCTAGGATAAAGGAATATGGAAATCCATTGCTGGTGGCCCATACTTCAATAGGGGTGATGGACTGTAAGTAAAGTAAGTACTAAGAATTAAAAACTACCATTTTTACTTGGAACTAATAATATTAGTACGTACTGTAAACATATTGGGATTCGCTCTTTCAATATCCAGTTTGTCAATCAATCGATCCAGGACAGCCTCAGCAAGTTCATAAGTAATATCATCATTAGACATCCCACCATCAGCTGCTACGATTCTCGGTTGAACATCAAGTATTGTAGCTAGATAAAAATTTGTTTTACTCCTTTAGTTCTGCATGAACAAAAATTTTTGTCTTAAATTCCAAACAACCCACCCTTTTTTTGTTGATTTATTTGAATGAGAAGAATCAATTGATTTATTAGTGCTGCTAACAAAACAGTAAGCTCAAGGTAATAGGTGAGCAAAACAGATATATAAAGCAAGAGTTTCGAACTGGTTTGAATGTTCTTCTTGAACATTATCAAATGTGGTTCTCCTGAGATCAACAAAAAGCAAGTTCTAAACGACCCACAATCTGAATCTTTTTAGAGAGAAAAGTGGCAAAGGAGTCTGTCCATAGAGCATAAGACTCACTGATAGCTACAATGTTGTAAGCTTTAATAAAGCAGTGTAAAAAAGATTATATGCCAATTTATTATATGACAATGAATCATATTCTTAACTAAAGTATTTCAAAACAAAACCAGTGTAAGTGTATATAGCAGTAAATTGCGACTGTTTTTGTTTCTATACTAGCATTAGCAAAACAAACACAGTCTTACCAAGTAAAGCATTGGTTTCATTCAACTGAAAGGCTATGTTTGCATTCTCATGGAGCCCAAAGATTTCTGGCTCATCTATAAGTGGTAGAGATTCAATGTAAGCCTTGACAGTAGCCAATGTCTTGACAAGAGGTGGATAGTAAATACCTTCAAAAATAGATTAAATTTACAAAATTACCTTCCATGGCCCATTGTATTTAATACAAAACAATAACTTTTTTTCTCAAAGACATTCTTTCTTATGAGGCTGATGACTTTTGGTAAGCAATTACTTTGCTATTAATTACTAATGAATACTACATTTTAAACAAAAGAACAATTCCCTCTCCCCCATACCTGAAATAAATCAAGGTTAAGGGCATGTATAAATCTAGTCAGAATATATAAAATTCTAGATAGGTGATACAGATGCAGACATGGCAATATTTTAAAAAAGGGTAGCCTAGACTAGACTACTGGATCTAGATATTAATACAAGTAATCAAAGTTTCAAAGATGTCAAATGTTCTTGAAAAAGTTGAATGTATTTTTTGAACTCTTTGACCTCGAGACAAAATTTAATTGTAAGAAATTTATATTTTTAAAAATTATAATGGTCAAACAAGTTTCAAGTGCGGCCAATTAGCTAGTTATTCTTTTCCCAAAGTTATACTTAAACTGTTAAATTTGTTAGAGCTATTTTTGAGATCTGTGTCCATCCAAGTTTTTTTTTTTTTTAACCCTTTTGCCAGCTGATAAAAGGAATAGTAAAATAAACAATGTATCACGAGCTAAAAAGTTCCTCACCCTGACAGACTAACTAAAACAGTCTTAATCAAATCTACTTTCACTATGTTAAATCTTTGCTCAAGTTGCATAGGATTCTGAAGTCAGATTAGAATGGATTTAATCTAATTTGTTATATCAATTTTGATTAGGCTCATACTTCAATTCTGTAACTGGTTATAATTTATGTATGTTTTTTGTTTGCATATTTTTGAAAAGGAATTTTTGCTTTGATCACTCCATGCAACTATTTTAAAGTGCATGTTACACCCCTCTCTATGACATTGATCTTAATAGCAATACAAACTTTTTGATCAGTTGTCAACACTTCTAAACCCTGCAGCTTCTCTACAATCAATAGAGATCTAAATAATGTTGATGTGCCATAAGCTATTGACTATACCAGCATCTTAATCTTTTACAAATTATTAGTAGAACATTATACAAACTTACTGATGAGAAATCAATTTTGAATATTTGTATTTTACATCAAAATATGTTGATCAGTGTTAAGGACAATGTGTGTATGTGTGTGTGTACTGAATGAAGTAATACTTGTACGAAGACGAAGATGCTACTTTCAAAGGTTAGATCACAGATATGGTGTATAAAAAGAAAAAAAGGAAACAGATCCTCAATTTATTTTAGTCCTAGTTTGAAACCTGCTAATAAACATCAACATCTGCCGCAAATAAATGAATAGGACTTCCTTTATAATGTACTTTATATTGAACATACAATTACCTGATTCCGAGTATTTATATTTTGGTTTTAAGGTTTCAGGTCTGAAAAAAAACTTTAAAATTGTCCTTAGACATCTTTGATCTTGGGCATCTGTGACTCGACCACCATAGGTAATCTGTGGTGATAAAAGAAGTTTTAAATCATTCAACTAATTGTGTATTATACTGTACAAAAAAATAATCATTCATAAATGTTAACCTAAAATTTGAAAATTAACGAATATAGATTAATGTATGAAGTCTTTTATGGATGTATGTAGTTTGAAAATTGTGGTGGTATTTTATTTTAAAATGTTAAAATGCACAATTGCATTTTAAGAAATGTGATAATAATTAAATGTGAGCCATCTGTGGTCTGATGACAAAATGATACTTTTCTCTCTTGACTCAATTTAGCCCACTTCTGTTACTCCTTTAATTCAGCTTGGTCTCAAAGCCTGATATTGCATGTCTAGCTGCTGAGCAAAATCCATATAGAATATATGATATAATGTGCACTGTTTTGTCATTTTCGCTCCACATGAAGTGGGCATACATGTCTGGTCAATTCCAATTACAAAATTATTAAATAAGTTGTCTCAAACTATTACAATAATTTCCTTTAAATTTTTTTCTTTTTAATTACATGTTTATAACAAAGTCATGAAAAGTCAAGAGATAAATATTTTTGGCTTAGTGTTTTAGAAAGAAACTAAAATATTTATATCTCATGAGCAAATGACAATACACACAATACTCTACCTCTCCTGTTATATAGATCAGTGTCTCCCAAGGGATGTAACCATCTTTACAAAACATTTCCATGTTGAGCAATGCACACTCTCTATCACTATCACTAAAAGCGTACTAAAATAAAAATAGATACGACTTATTTATAAGAAAAACTGTATACATACATTTTGTTTTCTAAAAAGATAATATTTTGAAATGAATTACTTTAGGAAAGTGAAGAAATGATCATCCAGAGAGGACTAGTGACATTCAGAAACCCTATATAAAGAAAAAGAGAGAGTTGCAGAGTCAAGACAGTCTAGCACAGTGGAGTCCAGTACAAGATCAGAACAGTACAACAGTTATTCAATTAGAAATTTTGTGTTGCCAATAGTACACTATTTGGCATGTAATACATCAGACTCAATAAAGTACACTATTTGGCATGTAATACATCAGACTTAATAAAGTACACTATTTGGCATGTAATACATCAGACTTAATAAAGTACACTATTTGGCATGTAATACATCAGACTTAATAAAGTACACTATTTGGCATGTAATACATCAGACTCAATAAAGTACACTATTTGGCATGTAATACATCAGACTTAATAAAGTACACTATTTGGCATGTAATACATCAGACTTAATAAAGTACACTATTTGGCATGTAATATATCAGACTCAATAAAGTACACTATTTGGCATGTAATACATCAGACTCAATAAAGTACACTATTTGGCATGTAATACATTAGACTCAATAAAGTATCACCCTATTTAGAATCTGAGTTGCCACATTCTCGCAATTGGTGGTAGCTGTTTTGATTTCAATCAAGAAACAAAGGAGAGAGACACAACAATATCATTATTGTTAACTGTGTTAAGTTCATTATGATTTATTAGTTGTTTAATGAACAGGTCCATATTGCTGCATGTTTTGATGCTGAACATTTTCTTTTTTAAAAAATAAAAGAAATATTTATACTTTATATGTGTGTTTGTTATATTTTTGTGTGTGTTGAGCATTTTTTTTTTTTTATATTCATGAGCCACCAATTTTAGAACTTGCATTGCCAGGATGGTCTGTACTGAACAAAAACACAATTTTCTTCCCTAATTGCATTTTCTATTTTAAATTGAACAAATCTAGTCTACCATATATCACAGTAGCTACTCCCATAATACAGCCTCTCATTACTTTCAAACATTGATTATCTCTTTATCTCTTTCTCTTTTTTTTTTTCTACACAGCACAGGGAATACATTTTTCTAATACATAACTTCCTTTGCCAGTTGATTAATGTCTGCCAGGAATCTTTTATCCAAATAAGATTTAATAACAATATTATATAAGTAATCATCCAGCTTCAATTAATTCTGACTCTATACTGGTATAGTCTTTCACAATTGTTATAAGGAAAGGTCAAAAAATGTATTTTCAATATACCAGGTAGATGAATTTTCTCGAAAAAAAAAGGTTGTTAGACAATTATAAATGTTTAACAAAATGTCCTAGTAACCTAGAGAAAAGATTTATTTTTGAATATCCAGCACTAAATGAAATTTAATAATCTTAACACAGTCAGATGCCCCATGCCTAATTAGCATTAAGTAAGGCCAACTCTCGTCAAATTATTATTTTATATCAGCTTCATGTCATAATTAATTTAATGGGACAAGCCTTAATAAACAAGTTGATTCTTTTGGAATAAAAACAAACATTAAGTTCTAATAATAACAATAGAAACACTAAAAAAACAACAACATAATTCCTAAGCTTTTTCTTTATAGCCTCACTGTTTTTTTTTCCAGCTATTTTTTAACATAAATAACTTTTGATTTTTTAGATAACTTCATGACACATGTTGCTGAGATTGCTTTTCTATTCCTTTTCATTGTTCAGATTGTAAGGTTTTCTTTGCTGGAGGTGGTAATGGCAATAAGCACTATACTACTACTGGAATGACATGGGAGCAAATGAAGAAAGCTGCTCAGAACCGAGTTTGGTGGAGAGGTGTGGTTGTGGCCCTATGCTCCCCTGGGAGTGCACAGGATTAAGTCAAATAAGTCGTCAACTACAGCATTCATTTTCGTGACTGAAGGATTATATATATATATATATATATATATATATATATATTACTATGAATAAAGATAGGACAAAAGCAATTAAGAAAACTACATGACAAATGTAGAGAGTATAGATTCCCTATTCATCATGAACTGCCAGGTTTCTTTAATCCACTTAGTTTGCAATCTTAGGTACCCTACCCTGATTAAGTGTTGCCTGAAAAAGTATTTTGAGCACTGGTGCTAGCTCGTGGCTTAGTTCTTTAAATTAAGCTAATATGAGTTTTCTTTGCCTCAACTCTTTTCTTCTGACCCACACATAAGTCAGCTCTGCAAAGATCTCTATCTGCAGCTGGGCAGATTAGACCAGATCTGACCATATTTGACAACAGTGTCAACAAAAAAAAGTTAGCTGTGATATTCATACTCTCCTGCCTTGACTACTGCAATCCCATGCTAGCAGGTAGGTATACAGGACAACATCATCATTCAGCTAGAGCAGGGGTTCTCAACCTGTGGGTCGCGACCCCCTTGGGGGTCGATTGACAATTTGCCAGGGGTCGCCTAAGACCATCGAAAATATAGATTGTTTTTTTCTATTCTTCTATTGCTGTGTGTGTGTGTGTTAGGGGGGGTCGCGTTAGAGTGGGGGATTCTAAAAGGGGTCGCCGACCTTAAAAGGTTGAAAACCGCTGAGCTAGAGCAAATTCAGAACAATGCTGCATGAATGGTCCTATGAAAAACAAGAAGTGATTCTGCTACTGCTCTCTTGTGTACACTCCATTGAATGCAAGAATTGACTACAAAACTAAGAATGTCCTTTTACTTTAGTGAACTGATCACTCCATATGTTAGAGAGAGAGCCCTGCAGTCCATGGACTCAATGTGACATGTTTCTCACTAAAAAGTTACAGTTTGTGGGCCTTTTCAGTGCTTGTCTAAAGGTTTCGAACTCACTCCCCATTGATCTCAGACAAACAGCTTGCTTCACTACTACATTCAAGAAGAACATTAAGACCTATCTGTTCAAAACTTTTTTTTTAGATTAATGGGTCATTTTAACACTTGAGTTTATGTCTGTTATGTAATAGCTTTAATAGTATCTAAAAAAACAAAAAAAATTGAATGGGTCCTTACACTAATAGATAATATTCCAGTTCTTAACATTACTCTTACTGTAATATTATGGTTCTACACTCTAACTGTAATATCCCAGTTCTACAGTCTTAACATGACTCTTACTGTAATATTCCAGCCTAATGGTCCAAATTTTTTCCTCTCAAGAATAACAGCATGAAAAAAACAAATGCCAAAAATGATCTTCCTCCAGTCCATTCCCAGAGCTGTTATAAAAATTTTTTTAAATTTATATAGAAACAATAACACAAGTTAAGTCAGTCATTATTATTACTAATCTTTAAAATGTCTTTTTTTTGTCATTTTTAAATTAAAAAATCAATCAACCTACACTATAATAACAAATATAACAAATATGGAAAAGCTCCAGACCTTTGTTAACAGATGCCTACGCCGCATATTAGGAATTATGTGGCCAGAAAAGATAACTGCTATCGATTTGTGGGCGAGAACTAGACAAAAGCCCATAGCCCAAGACATCACAAAACGAAAATGGAGCTGGATAGGACACACCCTGTGAAAACCAGCTACCAATGTTGCAAGGCAGGCACTTGACTGGAACCCACAAGGAAAGAGGAAAGTGGGCAGACCCAAGCAAACCTGGAAGAGGTCAGTCATCAGTGAAGCTGAGGGTACTGGAATGACATGGCAGCAGATTAAGAAAGCTGCTCAGAACCGAGTTCAGTGGAGAGGTGTGGCTGCGGCCCTATGCTCCCCTGGGAGTGCACAGGATTAAACCAACACTATAATAATCCATACACAATACATAGTGTAAATAACATTATTACTATTAACACAGAGGACTACATTATCATCTCTCAATACTATCATAGTGTTGGAATTTATTGTTAATTATTAAACAATTTTCTAACAAAAACAAAAAAGTCTTACGGTGGTCTTCAAAAAATGAAGTTGACATATCTATGAATGCCCTTCTTAGATTGGCTCTAATGCCCTTAGGTGGCTCATTAGTGACTATGACACTATTCTGAAGAACACTGACAGGGAAATGTTTGGCAGGCATTGAAGACAGATAAGAGTCTAAAGTTGCTGTGTAAAAGTGAACTGGTCTCCTGGATATTTTTAATAATGTCTTCCATGGCATTCATCCATGAAGCGGCTAAATGGCAATTCTAAAAAGAATTTTTCAGTTAAATTTAAACTAAATGTTTTGGTTTAAATAACTTTTTAAAGCAAAAAATGTTAAGTCTTTTAAAATTAATACAATCAAATTTTTAATTAATATATTTATAAATCTGGGGAAAAAAAATCTATGTTTATACAAAAATAACAAACATTGGTTTCTGTTTAGTCAATGGCTAGGAGAGATTATAATATAACAGTTACCTATATACTTTTTGAAAATGACAATAGGAAAGGTCTAAGAAAAAAAAAAAAGCTAGCTTCTGTTCCTTACCTGTACAAAAACCCATTCACCAAATTTGGTTGCATTCTTGATCATTTTATCCGCCACTGGACCTTGACCTTGGCCAAGTGAAATTGATTTCACACTATAAGTGAATAGTTAAAATAAGGAATCAAACCTACAAATTACTTTCTAAATGTGATGAGGATTTAATAAAAACAACCACAATGTAATTAAGCAATAACTAATCATCCATAAATAAAATTTAGGAAATGTCATGTCTTTCGTTAGCTCTAATAATAACATAATAATTAAATTTCCCTCAGGAGAAATTCAGAGAGAGACAGACCCCTTTACATCGTTTTCGTTGATCTTACTAAAGCCTTTGATATGGTCAGCAGAAGTGGCCTTTTCAAACTCCTAAGGATAATAGGTTGCCCTCCCAAACTACTGAAGTTCATTGAGTGCTTTCATGAGGAAACGAAATGTACTGTCAATTCAATGGAGCCCAATCAACACCTTTTGAGGTGAGCAGTGGTGTCAAGCAGGAATGTGTGCTTGCACCTACTCTGTTTGGCATATTCTTCTCCTGTCTACTGCATCATGCGTACAACGACATCAACGAAGGTGTGTTTCTCCATACAAGATCCTCTGGAAAACTATTTAATGTATCAAGGCTGCGGGCAAAAACCAAGGTTAGGAAGCTACTTATCAGGGAACTCCTGTATGTTGATGATGCAGCTATTGTGGCTGATTCTGATATTCAGCTTCAATTCCTAGTTGACAAACTATCTGCTGCTAGCCAGTTAGGCTTAAACATTAGTCAAAGTAAGACTAAGATACTAGTCCAGAACACAAATACTGCACCTCAAGTAAACATTAATGGCCAACCACTAGAAATTGTGGATCACTTTTGCTATCTCAGCTCCATCATATCCAACAATACTCTACTGGATAAAGACATTAACAACAGGATAGCCAAAGCAATGGCCACCATGTCACAGTTGCAGAAAAGAGTGTGGGACAACATATTGCTGACTAACAATACTAAAGCCCTAGTCTACTGGACCTGTGTGGTTGAGCACCTTGCTATACGGAAGTGAAACTTGGTCAACTTACTCATGGCAGAAAAAAAGCTGAATGTCTTCCACCTCCGATGCCTAAGGCGGATCTTTAAAATAAGGTGGCAAGATAGGATAACCAATAAGGAAGTGCTACAAAGAGCAGGATGCCAGGACATGCGCTCTGTTATCAGCAGCAGATGCCTTGGCTGGCTTGGCCACGTTCGTAGAATGCCAGTAGATCGACTTCCACAAGATATTCTGTATGGTGATCTAATAGAAGGCAGGAGAGCCGCTGGTCGCCCACTTTTACGTTATATGGATGTATGCAAACGCGACATGAAGCTCTTCAAAATCGACAATAGCAGCTTGGAAAAAGTAGCTTTGGATAGATCTACAAGAAGAGTGAGCATAAAGGAAGGGTCTCGGATTGCAGATGCCATACACTACAGAAGCAGAAAGAATGGTGATAATGCAATGGCGCCTGGTGATCACATATGCCCAACCTGCGATCACAGCTGTGTATCAAGGATTGGCCTCTTTAGTCACACAAGATGTTGCAAAGGGAAAAGATCGTCTCTCCTGACGTAAAATGCCACAGAAATTTCCCTCAGCCAGCTTGCTCCAAATTAAAAGTTATACAAAGAAGAATTTATCAAATATATAATTAAACTGTATAAAGATAAAACAAATAAAAAATTGATAGGTTTCAAATAAGTAACACTTCTATCCTTCTGATGGTATTTATATTGTATCATCAGAGGGATAACATACCATCAGAACTTTTAAAATACAATGGCTCAAATATAACAAAATTTTTAGGACAATCTGACAGAAAATATGGGATTAAAAAAAATATTGCCACAAGAATAAAACCAAATTTTTTTTTATTCCACTGCTCCAGAAAGAAAACTTGAGACAATAAAAAAACAAACAAACTATAGAACGATAAAGTCTAATAGTTATCCAAGCAAAATAATGCTGAAAATAATTTCAACAGACTCAAAAGTTGAGGAGGTCCTTTGCAAAGGTAGAAGCATTCTTGAACATATATTTAACATTAGACTGTTAAAGGAGAAAATGTCTTTAACAGCTAAATAAACTGGTACACGACTTCACAGATTTAAAAAAAAAACGTTTGACTGGTTTTGGCATCATGGTATGTGGTAAGTGATGGGGGAGTTCAGCTTGGATAAAAACATTATCAATATTATCAAAGCCCTATTCCAAAAGGCAAATAGCTCAATACTTCTGAACAACCAAGTTTGAGAAAGTTTTAGGACATCCATAGGAGTGTGGTAAGGATGCATTCTCTCTCCAGCTCTTATTAATTAACATATTTCTGAAGCATATTATGATGGAAACTCAAGAAGGATTTACTCCTACTTGACCATATGGGCAGCCTTTGTTCATCTCGGGTTTGAAGAGGATATAGACCTCATTGGGGAAATTTCAGACCAGGTACAAGATATTACTTCAAAACTGTATACTAGAGCAGTCTGCATGGAAATCAGTGCTGATAAATTCAAAATACTAGTTTGTGCTGGAGATATAATGAGATGTTGCGGATGTTGGGGTACAGTCGAACGAATTAACATTAGAAGAAGTTGACTCATTTAAATACCTATGGTCAAACATTGGAAGAGATGGACTTCAAATCAATAAGAAATAAAAACCCTTTTAAGCTTGGCATTTGCTGTCATGAGCAAACTAGAGAATCTGGAAAAGTAAAAGCTTCCAACCAAATTAAAACTTCATTCTTCTCTAGTGGTCTCTGAACACCCACATGGTTGTGAAAGTTGGATACTGAACACAGACAGAAAAAATTCAAATAAATGCTACAGAAAAATGCTGGGTTTTTACTCTTACAAGTCAACACTCTGGATGACAAAAAAAGGAGGAACTTCTCAAGTCTATAATGTGAAAAGACAAAGCTGAACTGTTTCAGTCATATGGGTAAATTTGAGATTTCAGAAACTCTTGGAAAATGAGGAAGCAGGGGGAACACTGTAATAAGAAACTCTCAGTCTAACTAGAGTTAGAGCCTTGACTTTGTGAATGAGATGATGTAGATCTACTTGTATTAAAAGCTAGTGTTACAAAGAAATCTAGTTCCCTATGTTGAAAAGAAGCTAATTGTTTTGGTTAAAACTTTTCAAGAAGTAACTAACTGATATGAAAGGGCAACAGACTGACACCAGACAAAAAAGATGTCACAAAAATGGCAGCAGTTTCTCCATGTAAGCTTTATGTTTCTCTTTTCCATAACAATCATATTTAAATTCCCATAGAATTTAGCTTAAGTTAAAGAAGACATTTATGGTAGAAAACTAATTTAATGAATATATTTATTGAAAAAATGTCTGTATTTACTTTTCATGAACTCCCATATCTTTAGCAAAACGTAGAAATGATGTCATTGGATCTGATCCTGGAGAAAGAACGAAGACCAGTGGAGTAGTCTTAGACATACTTTCATAAAGTTCTGGCAATGTGACAGGAGGACTTTCAACAAATTGTTTCCCTAAACATTCAGAAACAAACTCTGTCACTGCAAATGTTGTCTAGGATAAAAACAGAATTGACATAATATAAAAGTTAACAATAAATCCAAAAAGGATATAATTAATTTTTTTTTCACATAAAACCCAAGAAAAATATCTTTGTTGAAAAAAATTTACACACAGTGCTTTATAGTTAGAAGATTATTTTGATCCTAACTGCTACTTTTTTCTATCATTTTCAATGGATCAACAATCTCAAGATATCTATTAGCATTGAAGGATAACCCTGGTATCAATTTAGATTAATCTAGATCTAGATCTATTCCATTAGTCTTTCTACCTCAACATTAAGTTAATTCATGTTACAGAGAATATCAACTCCTTTTAAACATTTGAACATTGTGAGTGTAAGCATTGTTTTTAATTCATCATATTGTAAAAAGCCAGAATGAGCCTTTAACTGGGAAGGAGTTTGGTTAGCAGGCCATAGATCTAGATTATCCATTTGACTGCCCTAACCCAGGGATCTAAGATGTGATGTGATTTTACAGAGAACCTGTGCCGCAGAACATAGATCTAATATTTAAACTATGACCAAGGTAAGAAAACTTAAGGCTATGGCGCAAGATCCTTTGATCCCATTTGCCAGTTTCACAGTTAGAATAGTAGGTCTATGTACTGGTTTGTAAGACGTGAGTATGATGCTCTTTCATTTGGGCACACAACAAAACTTTTAATTGAAAACTCACCATTTCCTCACGGAAAACTTTAACAAACATTAATTTTTGAAAAGCTGTCAGGCGATCATTCCAATTTCCATTAACTCTATCTGGAAGAGGCAGATCACCATCGTTATATTCAGGGGGATCCAAGACAGCGTAGAGATAGCGCTCCGGAGGAGGATTGGCTCGAACCTAAAGTTTTTGATATAAAAAAAATCATGCTTTCTCAGTTATAATCTATACAATTTTAAAACGCAGAAACTTTCACAAGCTTCTTGCATTCATAACATTGTAAAACCTAGACCTAAAGGCCCAAGTCAAGCTGAATATAAAATACATCCTTGTTAATAAAATGAGCCTTTTTAAAATTCTGTTAACAGTTATTGTAAAGAAAAACACTTTTTTCTCTTGCCTCCTGTTAGGAACATAATAGTACAATAGAGTCAAAATACACTGAATGACTACACAACACACATCTCTAATATTTGCTGAACACATTCTTATGGATAGTTACAAGCACAGGTTTACATAACAACAACAACGGATACATTAAATCATTTTCATAACCTTCACCCCAGACCCCCTTCGGTTCAAATTGTGCCTAGGATTTACAAGGAAAGAACTAAACTAATCATACACCAAAATAATTGTTATCTTGTTCATTTTCTTTATTTCCAACAGTTATTGTATAAACTTTATGTCCATTGCTTACATAGATTGATAAATCATTATGTAAAATGGGAATACCCACTAGAGAAAGTGAAATAAAAAACTTTATTTTTGTCACAAGGCACTATTGTTTTGTTATTGTCACAAGCACTACAATTTTTGTGTGAAAGATGCCAAGTCACTTAATTGTTCCTCGTTGGAGGCTCAAATTTACACTCTTGAATTTAAAGGTTTATGTCTGCATCTTCTGCCTGTTGTTCCTTATGTCTGTATCTTCAAGGTGTTTTTCTTATGTCTGCATTTTCTGCTAATTGTTTCTTGTCTTAATCTTCATGCTTGTTTCTTTTGTCTGCAAGCTTGCTGGTTGTTTGTTAAGTCTGAATTTTTGTGGGCGTCTCCTTAATCTGCATCTTCTGCTTTTGTTTTTTTTTTATGTTTGCACTTTTGCGGTTGTTTTTTCATCAGGTAACTGGCTTAATCAATAAAATGCATTTCGACCTCATGAATATTATCATCATAAGGTTCAACAAAAGCTGTTGCATTTTTGGTGCAAAGATAGCAACTATCTGCTCTTTATTTTACGATCTTCATTTGGTCCATGTGTTCAGCTTTTTAAGATAGCAATAGAGCTTCGTGAGTGATTTTGTAGTCAGGAAATCCAGATATGAAGCCAAGAACTGACCAACCCAATAAATGTGACTGGACTCGCCATCTGAGTCTAATTCAGTAACACGTGAACTAAAATACAGAGAGCTGTACACAGTATACATTAATGATTTCAACGACAGATTTTTATTATAGGTTCATCCAAATGTGTTCAGACTAATGTGAATTCTTTAGGACCATAAGAAATATAGTGCTTATTTTGATTGTTCATCGCTTTATGTGTATTGGCTCACCAGGCTACATACTATTACAGAAAATGTGTTTGGCTAGCATTACAGAGTAAACAGAAGGGGTAGCAAGAGTCTCTTGGGCACAGTATTAAAACAATGAATCTAGAATGACAAAACTAAATTTAGTCATCCTGTATGGAGGCCCCATCAGTTTCTTTATCAAATTGCAATATACTGCAGACAATTTAAAAATTATAATCACAGAATTAATGGGAAATAAAATAATGTAAGAATTCAAAACATCAAAACACATTCTTTTTTTTTAAGAGCTGTTGTGGGCCCCTATTGGTAATGAGCCTGGGCTCACGGAACCCATTTGTGCCATGGTTACTATGCCACAAACTGTAAAATATTTTGTATAATTTAAAATCACAATAAAAATTTAATATAAGACAAGTGATTAAGGCATATTTCTCATTCCAAATGCTAGGACAAATTCTTAAAAGTGCTATTTATTTCCTATGCCTGAAATGGGATGCCTGAATCAGCCAGAAAAACAATGCCTTTGCAGAGTTAAGTCTCTCATTATTATGTACAAATAGATTAAAGAGACAGATTTCAAAGAATGAAACGATCTTTTTTGAAGATGTCCTAATTATTAAGATATGTAGCCTTCAGTTTGATTGAGACTGATTGTTTTAATATTTTTTTATATGGGTAATGCATTTTGTTACCATTATTATTACCTCAGGGCCTTCATCCAGTCTAATCCATACAGGTGTTTAACCCAAATCATAATGGATGTAACGGAAGTCTTCAAATGTGTCATTCATCTCGCAGGCCATTTTCCAAACATTTAATGGAAGCCACGTTGTGTTTTCTGGTTTGGGGACATTTTGCTGTAGAAAATGTAATGGCTTTTAATTACAAAAAAAGAAAAAAAGTTTTTATTTTGATAGAAGTTGTGTGTTCTATAATTGTTTAACCTTCCTCTTTCAGGGAGTCAGTTACACAGATCGGGTCTTAAACAAGGAAATCCTATGCCGAACTGGGAGTCGAACACTTAGTGAGGTTGTGACTGAGCGTCGCATGAGGTTTGCGGGACATGTTCTACGTCAAAATGAATTACGCACACCAAGAGTTGTGATAACATGGAAGAAAAAACGAGGAAAGCGCAAACAGGGACCTCAGAACAGTGGACACCAGGTGGGAGGAGGCTTCAGACATTGCCAGTGACAGATCTTTATGGAGACAGCTTGCCGCCCAATGCGCCGAATGGCGCGGGAGGACCTAAGTCTAAGTCTTTCAGTGAGATTCTAAATAATCCATAAATATGTCAAGTTGCCAGTGGTGACAAAGTGTGTTGATTCTCAATGGTTATATAAATTTAAACTCTCAAATCTAATTGATTTGAATAAGCTACATTCTTTAAGATGTACAGAAAATTCTGTGGCATTCAGCATTTTACATCTCTTGAAATTTATAATCCTCCCTTTGTAACTTCTCTTCTGCATAAAGAGGCTAATCATCGATACACAGCCGAGGTCACAAAAAATCACTACTCCATACAAGTGTACTATTATTTAAAACTTTTTATTCCTAATGTATATAATAAAATGATAACATATTTATATATCTCTAGGATCTCTAGAAAGTCATTTCATTTCTGTGAAGGCATTTCCTAAAATAAATGAAGTTGAAATAAGAGAAGAAGAGAAATAATAATCAAAATGTCTAGTACCTTCTCTATACCTCCAATAGGTCCACGGAGAAAAAAATTCCACTCCAAGGGAGTTATTTCCCCTTCAGTTTTCATAATCTCTGAGCAAAGCAAAAATGAAAATACAAGCTTGTGATTTTCAAAGAGACCTCTGAAAGAAAATCAAAGCAACCACTAGAGGAATATCTCATTTCACATGTCACATTAATCTGTAAGTAAGATCAAAGTTAATTTAGTTAATGAATTCTTTAAGATTTACAATATAATTAATGGGTACTTGACATTAGCTAAGGAAAGGCTAGCTTCATAACACCCTTGTTAACTAACCATCAGTAATAGAAACAGATGACCTTTGCATCATCTGCATCTGAAAGATGTGAAAGGGGACCAAGCATACTACAAAATAAAGCATGACCCACAAAACCATATACTAGAGGCACTATGAGATACATTTGATTATTTTATGGCCTCCTTCAGTTATGAAACAACTATTGGTCTCATGTAATTGAGATGAATACATAGGCTATGATTGGAACCATGTCACACATGGAGCAGTCCTCCCCCCCTTCCCCTTGCAACCAGCTGATCTATCCAAATGAAGGTTAATGCCAATAAAGTTAAGGAGTAAATTTTATCGGCATCGCAGACTCTGCCAGGGTGTAGCACTGTAAGCTACTCAAGGGTCACTGGCTCTTGATTTTTCTTCAGGGTTGACTCCTGAAAACTTTCCCCATGTTTGGATATAGCTGCAAATGAGTAGAGATTTGAATTAGAGTTTTCCTTCTCCTAGGTGGGTAGCCAGCAAGCTAAGGAGCCCCTTCCTGCCTGAAGATTACTTGTTAAAGCACCAGTGCTCTTCTTTACAGATAACAGTTCAAGCCGGATCCAATATCTGAGTTGGACTAGTTGTCAGAGGCTAGTTGAGACGCATGCCTTTGGAAGCATTTTATAGGCAGTGGAGTGCTTATTTGCATTACACCAATACCAGTAATGTCAATATTACTGAAACCATGAGACACAATGCAGGTAACAATACAAGAATTACCTAGAAACATTCTTGTAAATACATACTGTAGTCTCTTCTAAGCAAATGTCCAGTCGTGTTTGAAGGTCATCAGACTTCTCACTGGTTGAGATTGTATTGTTAAATAGCTGAATAAAATTTTAAAATAATAAAATGGTTAAGATGTTTCTGACTGAATCCTAAGCATTTGAAACATTGGAAAAATAAAGGCTAAAATTCAAATTAAACTCAGACATGATTGTCTAACTTTGGACTGGATCAATTTTCCTTTCAGACAATCAGATGATGGGGGAGGGAGATTTTTATTTTTTTATTTTATTAGTAATGTGGGTGTAGGGGAGAAAACTACTCTATTCTAGCATCATTTCATTTTTCAAATTTGTTTCAGATTTTCTAAAAAATACACCAAACTAATTTCTACACCATACTCATACAGATGGCTCCTTGGTCCTTTTACTACTGTCTTGTCCTGTTTTCGAACCCTACCAATTTATTACAGAGGCACAGATGACAAAAATGTTGACACCTTGTAATTAATTCTTTTAATCACAAAGAAACAATGGATTTTACAGAAGAATCCCATCTAGCCTTGTCAAGAACCATAGCTGCAGTGCTAAAATTTGTTGCAGGTTAGCGTCATTGTCATCTAATATACCATCTAGCAAAGCATTCATGGATAATAAAGGTTATTATTATTATCGGCTTTCAGGGGTAATGTTTAAAGTGGTTCTGCCCATCAGCAACACAATACACAAAGAAGCTAAACATTTTAAAATGAATTTTCTAAATTAGTTAATAATGACACTGTATCTCAAACTTTAACTGTAAATAATGGATATTTTGGATAAGACATATACTGATTGTCAAAGAATATGAGAAAAAAACACATGTGCTTATACATGAGTAAATTATCTGTTTTTAATTGTTATGACTATCTATCTGGCTGCCTGGAAACACTGGACTCAGACTGCCGGGTACTTTATCAACTCTAATAAACTATGTCAAATACTGTACAGTTGGAAGTTTGAAAGACTGCACAAGCGCTTCACTGTAGAGAACCTTACAAAAAGGTACTGCTCTACTTAATTGAATCATACTAGACTATCTGTTTTGTCCTGAACTCATACTGGACTCTACCAGACTATCTTGACTCTGCCACCTCTACTCTTTATAAAGGGCCCCTGAAGGCCTACTAGGAAGTGACAGAATGTCCCCAGACCTTTTTTAGACAAATCACATGACCACATCACAACCTATTTTCAAGTAGAGTGTCCCTGAAGGGCCGTCCCTCATCCCTGTTCACTGCTAGCAGTAAGCTGGCTTCTGTCACCTGTGTGAGCGTGTCATATGCACATCTAACCTTACCCACATCAATAAGTTCATTTATAACAATATCATTTTTAAATACTTGTGTATATTAAGTAAATATGGGTAAAGTTTAAAATTTATATTTATACATGGGCCCACTGTAATTTGAAAGAGATCAACTTTGGGTACTAAGATCAATACTTATTGGTTTAAGAATGTAAAGTACACATACTAATGTGATGATTTTATGGCTTATCTATTCCTTTACCTGTTTAAAATACTTGAGAGAGAATTGATACATGGGATCTACTTCCCCCATGTCAGACACCACAAAGTACATAACAGAACCCCTCTCAGCAACACAGCGATATTTCTCCCGGGCTACACTGATCTTTTCTTCTGTTGTCTCGGATTCATCAAGTCTTTGTTTGATAACTGCTGAGGTGACCTGTCAAGAAACAATTCAATGTAAGTCTTTGATAACTGCTGAGGTGACCTGTCAAGAAACCATTCAATATTTTTCTTTAAGTTGATCAGAAATACACTGTTACACTGTTACTTGATGTTTTTACTTTAAATTGGCAACTAAAAAACAATTTTTTCCCAATAGCTGTAAAATTTATTGGAGGACACCCTCATGATATAACTTTCTGGTAATATTGTCAGACCCATTTTAATCTTATTAGAATTTTGTTTAACCTTATGCACATTGTTTTTTCTTGAACCAAGTCTAACAAAACATAATGGTATTTTTTCTATTTGATTTCTAGTCTTCTACATCTTTGTTTTCTAAATCACATTATAATTATATGATCATTATTATATATTAAACTCTGCTACTGGAATTATAAAAAAAAATATTTTAGTGCTGTGTTACTTCTGCAGAGAGATATAAGGAATGAGAGATCCTCAAGATGTGCTTGGGACATTTGATTGATGCTTTATTGGTCATAAACACCCACATTACCAATGGAAACAAGTGAAACTCTCACACTTCAAGGCCTATGTGATACTTGCCTTAGAATCATTCAATGTATTGATAAGTTCTTCATTGTCCAATATATTTCCTTCCGATTCAAAAAGTAACTTCAGAATTTTATCTTCCATAGATTTCAGCTGGTTCTTATCAGCATTGATTCTCATGATGAGTTCATTTCTTTGTTCTTCCAAGTCTGGTCTCTCTAAACTGACAACATCACTACAACCAATAGAAAGAAAAACAACCTTTTCATGTCTGACCTATTAAATGTAACTAGTTGAAATTTTTACTGCTCCTAGTTAAAAATTAGTCTATTTAAAAACAGATTGTATTCCCAAAAAAATTATATATTTTCATAATCAAAACAATAAAACAACATTTACATAAAAGTAGATTTTATAGTAGTAATAAAAATTGTAATGTATTTAGTTTAACCAATCTTATTTTTTTTTAAAAATCTTTTTAACAATTCGACTGGTTAATTTAGTCTTGAAAGAATGCTTTGGATGTTAAGCCAGAGCTAAAATAAAATGTATGTAACAAGAAAAAAAAAAAATAGATGCGAAAGAAATTTTCAACCTAAGAAGTTGATCTTCAAGGCCTTTCTTGGTGACTGTGAAATTGATAACTGTTACTTTGATGCAGACTTCTGGAAAGTAATGTGGATTAGACAGTTTGGTGGTCATATAGAAGCGAAAGTTTCGATCATAGTCTATATCGCTATCCCCCAAGCGAATCAACACACGCCCACCCTGAAAAAGACAACGAAAAAAAAGATTAAAAAGTAATTTTTATTAAATCAGAATGTTGGCCTATAACTCTATACATTGGGTATCACTTTGAAAATTTAGTTTTTAACTGCAAGTTCTATCCTTCCAATTTCCTTTTAAGCTCATTCATGACAAATTCAATTATAATTTCACTCATGTTGATTTTATTTATAATAATCACATTCATTACTAGTTGATTCATCATGATTCTATTTATGGTCATTTCATTTATTATAATATTATTCATGCTAAAATTTGTCCTTATTATTTAATTGATGGGAGTCAGGTAGTGTGATATGCTGGCTGGACTGTTGTTCGGATGGTCTCAATAGTACCAGATTCATATCCTACAGTTCAGCGAGAGGTTTGGTTAGGATGAAATTACCATCAAATCTGAAGGAACATGTGAAATATTTTACATGTGAATAGACTTCATTACTTTTAGAAATATTACAAGATAAACTAACTTTTGTTTTCATTTTAAAGATTACATCCAAATAGCTGTTCATTGAATATTTCCTGTAAACATGAGACACGAGCTAAGTAAAAGTAAAGTTGCCCCTTTCAGACCTTGCTATCTATGGGGCAGATGATGTTAAGGTCATCTGTTTCTATGGCCAACAGTTAACAAGCAGGGTGTTATGTGGCCAGTACAATGACCAACCGCCTTTACATTCCACAACTAAAGTCGGGTACCCATTAGAGTTGGGTGGACTCAGGGGCAAATGAACTCCATCTTATATTTTCTTATATTTCCAATAAAATCTATTGTGAGCCTAAACATAAAAATTAGTTCATTCCCTTAGAAAAGGAAAGAAAAATTATCATAAATCAGCCCATAACATAGTTATAATGAGAATGATATTCGAGAATGTTTAAAATATCATTATCTAGATTTCAATCTACAAAGGAATATGGTAAGCAGACAAGATAGGATAAGATGATCTGTTCTCTGCTATAATATAACAAGTAGGCTCTGACCAGAAAATAATTTTCTAATTGGAAATACGTTATGACTACATATACTCTATTAAAAAAAACCAGGAACATTCCAAGACAACCACTAAGGAGACCAGATACAACACTAAGAAATTCATTGAAAGCATTGGCAAATGGGGAGGGGGGAGGCATTCCATAAAATCATCCTTCACCCTTTATGTATTATCATTTTAGCCTCGCATTTTTTCATTCACAGTTACCTACAACACTATACTATTTATTTTTGTACAAAATATATTTTGATAACTTCAGCAACCAAGATTGGTGTTCTAAAAGATTACAGTAACATTTTGTTTCCTCTCTGTTCAACAATACATTTGCATCTGAACACTCCGCATTAACACTGTTCTGGGCATCTCTTTGAGAATCCTGGGATTAAAGCAAGCAATAGCTTTACTTCACAAATACCTAATTAGGAACACCAAAAAAACTCAAAATTTTTTAATCTACTCTTATAGAGAAACATGTTAAGTCCTTAGAAATGAAGCATTTTCATAATGTCAAATTTGATAAAAGTGACCTTACTTATAAATATATAACTGAAAAAGTCAATAAGGTTACATAAAAGGTTCAAATACCTAAAGGAGTTTAAAGCTTGATATGTTACTTGTCATGTCAAGCACTTTAGTTATAGATGGAGAAATGAATTGAATGTTGCACTGACCAAACCCTCAAAACATATTGGAGTCCAAGGGTAGATTACGTAAAGTTGTAACAAGTCAGGAGACATAACTCCATCATTAAACCTTTTTGCTTTTACAAACACAGCTTTTACACACACAGAGAAAATTTTGGTATACAATAAAGTGTTTAAATGTTTAGATGTAATAGAAAAATGTTACCTGTATAAAGGTTTGTTTTAACAAGACAGGTTTTAGTGCTGGATCCAAAGCTTCACCAACATCCTCCATCAAAACAGGTAAACCTGCTCTTATGCAAGCTTCCAGTGTTCTCAGAAAGTTGGAATTTGATAATTTAATAATTTTAAGCTTATTTAGAGCCTCTCATTTCTGATCCATCTGTTGGCCTGAAAGAAGTGTCAACAATAATACTCAGCTTTAATCAATACAAGTACATACTAGAAACATTATTTGTTTACTTAGAAACTTTACCTGTTCTTGTGGGTCAATCATCAAAGGCCACCTGCGACCTTTAGTTACAAGAACAGCGTTTTCAATTGACACAGCATCTCTTGGCAGACCGTCAGCATTCCATTGTCGAATTTCATATATATCTGCCAAGACTGACACAAGAGTCATATTTTCTGTTGCAGGTATTTGAAGCTCAATCAATCATTTAGTCCAACCTGTAGAAAAGTTTTTGTATCCAAATTATTAAATACATTCAAATGTCTTATAATGAATCTAAGTATTCATGCTAGATACATCAGAGTATTTCAGTCATATCAATTGGTCGTTGTGGTAATATTTAGGTTATGTTATGCTACTTTCTTAAAAATGTTCTTTCTTAATATAAATATTTCTAAAAGTTTTTAACAAATAATTAAATGTGAGAAATACAAGATACAGTTAAGTTAATAATAGTAAAGTAAAGTTCCCCTTTCAGACCTTGTGGTCTATAGGGCAGATGATGTAAAGGTCATCTGATTCTGTGGCCTACAGTTAACGAGGGTGTAATGTGGCCAGCTCAACGACCAACCGCCTTTACTTTTCCCCAACTAATGTCAGGTACCCATTAGAGCTGGGTGGACTCAGAGGCGCCCAAGGATCCTGAAATTAAATATCCCAGTCTTCACTAGGATTCAAACCCCGGACAACGGTTAGGAAGTCAAGCCCTTTACCGCTCAGCCACCTCGCCTTCTAAGTTAATAATAATTGAAGTAAAATATTTTGTTTCTAACTACTAAATCATATATCTGAGAGTAAAGCATAACTAAATAATGAAAAATCAAGCTAGACCTAATAATATTTTCAAGAGTTATGAGAACAAGAAGTTTGTATAATTTGATGTTTGGCCAGGAAGGTATACAGTCTCAAATGATCAATTCAAAAGCAGAAAGCAGGAGGTTTGGACTAGAAAGTAGATTATCTTTATCTTTGAAGGAACATCCGTAACATGTAAAACATTTTATAAACATTTCTTTAGAAACAGCCTTCACCATTTTCAAAACCTAATTCATTTTGTACTATTCATATTTTCTTATTGAGGATGATTAGTTGACATGTATCAAGATTAATGGGCGATTAGGAAAACTTACAACTGAAATGAATCAAAAGCTGCTACAAAGGTCTAAAAAATGTATTTATGTATCCAACACAAGACTTAAGCTAGTCAAAAAACAATCAGTTAATATGGTATAAGCAGACATTGCATTAATAAAGGTTTCGTTTTTTAAGTTTTGGACATTCATTCAGAAATTAAGATTATCATGTACCAATCTAAACTTCTTGAGAACCAAAGCAGACAGCAGTGGGAAGGGTTCAAACTGATGACAGTTCTAAAGGCATACCACACGACCAGTTTGCTCTCTTAATGGTACTAGTTTTCAAGGGTGTCTGTATCTAAACATTTTAAAAGTACATTGTTTTTGATGTTTAGACTTACCTTCTACAAGTTTTTGCCTGTAAGTAAAAGTAAAGGCTCCATAGTAAGCTACACAAGCTGCTGCTATAAAAACATCTCCTACTACATTTTTCAACTGTACATCAAAGTTGGCAACACTTTCCTCCCAACGAACCTATAAGAAACATGATGTAGAAAGAGAACAAATACTATGGCCTCTTTCAGTTGCAAAATTACTATGGAAATGAGATGAATGCCTGGGCATTAGTTATGGTTGGAACAATGTAACCCAAACAGCTATTTTCCAATTTCTCAGCACAGCTGATGAATCCAAAGGAACAGCAAGTGCTGATACAGAATGCGAAATGCGGTGGCGCAGGCTCTGCAAACTGCCTTAAGGTTGTCTGCTCCTTATTTTTCCTCAAGATAGACTCCCAAAGCCTTTCACATATTTGGGTATAGCCGCAAGGCAGCAGAGGTTTGAATTCAGTTTTCCTTCTCCTAGGTGGGTAGCCAACCAAGGCTAATGAGCCCCTTAAGCCTGAAGCTTACTGGTTTAGGCACTGGTTACACATTTTCCCCAGTTAGTGATAACATTTCTCCCATATCTAACATCTAACGGGTAGAGGCTGTTTGTCAGAGGCTATCTGAAAGCCATTGAAAGTATTTTTTAGGTAGTGGAGTGCTTATATCCATTACCACTTTTAACAACCTTGCAGAACAGAGAATAAATATTTCAAGGAGCAGAGAATAAATATTTCAAGGAGCAGAGAATAAATATTTCAAGGAGCAGAGAATAAATATTTCAAGGAGCAGAGAATAAATATTTCAAGGAGCAGAGAATAAATATTTCAAGGAGCAGAGAATAAATATTTCAAGGAGCAGAGAATAAATATTTCAATGATAAAGATGAGAACTAAATGAGTTTCTAGTAATGTCCCATCCTTATTTAAACATGAAATCATGAGATTGAGATGTTGTTTCAAAGATAGTTGAGCTATTGAAATGTATATTTTTTTAAAGTAGAAATATGAAAAAAAAATCACACCAAAAAAGTGACAAAATCATTGTAGTCTCACACTTCTTTCTAAGACTGTGTGCCATGCATGTCTCATCTCCAGTATGGAAATATGGTTTTAGTGAATGAATGCACATATTTTCAAATCGTTAATTTATTCCTCAAGGTGATATTTTTGTTTGATCATTTCAATTTATCTTTGATATTATAAAAACTACGCCCAGTAGGCCAAGTCTGACTAAGAATCATATTTTAATGTTATAATAGTTCTCATAGATTTTAAAATAACCTACTTGTTCATCAGCTAAGGCTGTTGTCAGTTTGGAAGAGCGTTTCAATCTGGCGGCAGTCACAGCCATGTTTCTTTCCATACTCTTGTCAAAGACAGCCTGAAGATTTTTAATTTGTTTCTCCACTTCAGCCAGTTGGTCTTGTTTAGCTTTGAGGACACTTAAAACCTCATTGAGAACGTCTTGAGCCTCAGCCAGTCTGACAAGGAAGAGATAATACATCTTGTAATAATAATATACCAACTATACATATACTTCTGTAATAATACTATATATATATATCCCATGTTCCACTGTCAAAGTGACATCATTATGATTTAGTACAAAGTTTACTAATTAATGACCACTAAAGTTGTATTAAAACAAGTCTAAGAAAACAAATATAATTGAATATTTTTTTACTTAGACCTAGAATGATTTAAAAAATAGCAACGCTTTGACTGCTAATTATTTAATGCCTTGACTGCTAATTACTTACGCTTGTTTCTTTGGCTCAACTTGTTTAGCTACAGCAGAGTAAACATCAATTGCTCGAACCCATAGGACTAAAGTTTTACAAGCCTGGACGAAGAATAGATTTATCAAACAACATTCCATCATTACTCTGTGGTTATAACAATCTTCAAAACATTAAATCACAAATATTTTCAGGTAAGTAGTTAATGATTTAAGATGTACATTCACTATGAAACTTTTCCATAAACAATGTGATTACAAAATATAATGTCTACTAAAAAAAAAATAATAATGCATCTATAGACATTTTTTTCCACACCAAATACAGAAATTGTTTTTCTGCTTAGAAGACTGCTGGTTGGCAAATAAAAAAGAAGCAAAAAAACAAACAAAACAAAACAACATTCAATGAAAAGTGGAATTGTTTTGACATACTGTGGGCTTAACTTATTAGACAGATCATTTTATTAGTACAACATTTGTGGGTGAATGTTAGACTGTGTTACTCTTCAAGTCTCTGAACCAAATAAAAGAAATGATTTCACATTCACATTTTGTTGTGTAGTGACAGTTGTTTTTTTTAACACCAGATCTTCTGTAGAATATTAAACACATGACTAGCCTAGTTGATCTAATTTTAAACATGTATGTTAATCATCCCTCTTTGCTTTTAATATAGACAATATCATCTCTTTCTACTAGGTTTTCTCCTTGACGTTGTTGTGGTTTTTCTTGGTTTTATTTATTCTCAACACCTGAGTTTTCTTTTCATTGATTTTTAAACCAGTTTTCTCCACTTCTATAATGATCTTGTTTAATTTTATATGAGCATGTTGTAGTTTTTGGAGGCAGATATCATATTGTGAAATCTAGATCCTCCATTTTTTTGTCCATTTAATGCATGTGTTGCCAGCTTTTTACCTTTTCATTATCCAGTCTAATGAGTTTTTAGAAATAATTTAATGATTTTTAGAAATTATTTAACAATTAAATTAGTTACCTTTGAAACTTTGGCTACAACGTCAGGTACAAAACTTGGCATGGATGTATATTTCCTGACTTTAGCCAGCTTGGCGGCTGGGACATTTTCTTTGTCATATTCATACATTTTTTTTAAGAAGTTTGTGTCTGCCAGCATGGCTTTACAACTCGCCCAGTCTGTCCTGAAAGAAATTATTGCATATGCAATCAACATTTTAGTGCAATGAATTACTGAAGGTCACGGTCATTAGACGTTCACCAAGTATAAAACATTAATGTTTCGTTTGTTTATTCCACTTACTTGTTGCCTAAGAGTATGGCAACAGCTTCTAGAACTGTCTGAACAAGTTCTGGAGGTTTGGTAAATACTCGTATCTCAGCAATGTCATTTTTGTCTAGTGCTAACAAAGCCTGAAAGCGCAGAGTCATAACAGATCATTGTCATTCTTATTATAAAAACTAAAACAAATAAATTCCACTTATCTTACTCATGGTTAACCAGTAACACAGACTAAAAACGCAAAATACTTAGGTGTTATGATAAATGAAAAACTGCCATGGAATCCCCATATTGATTAAACTATCAAAAAAAATCAAACAAAGCATTAAGCATAACTAAAATGTTTGTTAAGCTCATAATAGAATATGCATCCTCTGTTTGGGACCCCTCAACTCAAGAAAACATTAAGAAACTGGAACAGACACAAAATAGAGCAGTGAGATTTATAACAAACAAATATTCACATTTGACTAGAGTAACACCTTTAGTAAAATCACTAAATTTAGAAAGCCTTCAGGATAGAAGATTCAAAAGTAAGGAATCAATTATACATAAAACATTGAACCAGAATCTTCAAATACAAAAACAAAACCTAATAAAATACTCAGAAAGACACAAAGGCATATTCCTCGTTCCATATGCTATGACAAATTTGTACAAATGCTCTTTCTTCCCCAGTGCTATTAGAGCTTGGAATGGGTTGCCTGATCTAGCCAGGAAAATCAGTGACTTAGCAGAATTTAGGTCACAGGTTAATACTCATGACTAAATGCATGACGCGTAGGATGTAGTCATCTTCTTACAAGACTGTCAATTATTTTCTTATAGAATGTCACAATTTAATTGAACTGAACAACCTAGAATAACTAACACTCTGTAAGGCAGTGTGGAACAACTAGGAAGAACAGCATGCCACTGCAGAGAGCCTACAGCTAAGCTGAGTAGATGAAGAAGATGAGAAAATGTGGTAGAGCTCATGAGTTTAATACAATTAATGTATTGTTTCCCCAGCATTAAACTCTTCAGTGCTTTCCAGCAATCAACTCTTCTAGGGTGATCAGTTATCAATACTTCATATGCATAGTGGTTATGTGTAGATCTTTTCTGAGAGTTTCATTAGTTCACATATATATAGTTTTTTAAAGTTTAAATTTAACTTAACATTAGGTGTTTAAAATTTTAATGAAGTGGTTAATATGAAATTTAAAATTTATTTATGTGTTTAAAATTTGAAAAAAAACCAGCATAAAACAAGACAAATCTCAGAGACTTATAGCAAAGGCAAAAGTCAAATATGATTAAATCAGAGATCTGCTATTCACATATGGCTGCACTTTACTTCCCTCAAATATAGTGGGTCTTCAAAAGAGCTTGACCCTCTTCACTAAGGCAAAAACTTTGGCTTCAATATCAATGCAGCAAAGACAAAAGTTCTGTACCAACCTCCTCCCAATAAAATTGCCAAGAAACAAGACATTTTTAAAGATGGCCAGAAACTAGTAAGCATAAAAATGTTTGTCTATCTGGTAACTAAATGCCAGCCTATATGCTGAGGTAGACTTCCTTGTTGCATGCCACAGTGCCTCAGACTTTAAAAACAAGTATGGTCAAGAAGACTAAGCACTTGTACAAAAATTAAAAATTGACAATACTGTAGTCCTTCTATGCTTCAAATTCCTGGACCTTATGTTCCAGTCACATCAAAAAGCTGAACTCTTACCATCTCTGATGTCTAAAAACTTAACCAGTGAAAAATGTTTGACTACATATGAGATTTTAAGATCTTTTGCCACAGCAAAAAGGTCAGAACTATGATGGGCTGAACATGTAGTTCTTTTGCCTGAAAATTGCCTCCCCAAATGACATTTTATGTGGAGCTATGAGCTGGAAAGTGCTCCCAAGTGATATATAGGCAACTCTCAAGAGATCCCACAAAGAAAATGAAATTGACATTTATGACTGTGAAATGCTATTTATTATTGCACCTCATGGCATGAAGCCGTGTATGGCAGTATTATGAGATTGAAGACAAGGAGATTATGGTCATCAGTAAAGAACATTCTCGCAAATTTTTTTTTTATCAAATTGGGCAACTCTCAAGATACCCAACCTTTTCATGCCATGTGTGCGTCCAGTTTTTCAAATGAAGATAATCTTCCCTAGCAGTTTTTGAGTTAAAAGAAAATGAGATCATTTTTTAATGACAGAGAAGGAACTACTACCTTGTCATGTAATGACACTTTGTGAATGACAGAAGATTAAAAAGTAAAGTAATAATACATTCTTTCAAGGAAAACCAAGAAAATAATATACAAAACCATAACAAGACCAGCAGCAATGCGTGGAAGTGAGACCTGGACACTGACTAAGACATCTGAAAATTTAATTAATACTTGGGAAAAAAAATTCTTAGGAAAATCTATGGTGCCATACAGGATGAAACTGGGTGGAGGACACACATTAACCAAGAGATATATCAATTATATGAAGACCCACCAATAGTGACCGAAATAAAAAAAGAACAGACTATGTTGGGCAGGTCACCTTGAAAGAATGTCAGATAACAGAGGAGAGAAAATCGTATACAGACAAAAAACAAAAGGCAGGCAACCCAAAGGCAGACCCTGAATGCGATGGATTGATGATGTGGAAGCAGATCTTTAACAGTTTGGGGTTAGAGCGTGGAGACGAAGGGCCCAGGAGAGATCTGAATGGAAGGATGTGTTGAAACAGGCCAGAGCCCTCCATGGGATGGGATGGAATAATAATACATAAAACACTTAACCATAACTTATAAATACAAAAACACAACCTAATGAAATACTCCAAAAGACACAAAGATAAAGTAACAAGTAACATTTCTTATTCCATCTGGTAGGACAATTGGTACAAGTGTTTCTTCCCTATTGCTATTGCAGCAAGGAACATGTTGCCTGAATCATCCAGGGCAATCAAGACTTAGGTGAGTTTAAGTCTGTTATTAACTTACATGACTAGATTAACAAATGGATATGCTTAATCTATAACTCTCTTCTGTTTAGAAAGAGTGTCTGTAATTTATAAAAATGTTTTACTTTCTCTGCAACTTCCAGCGCAGGTAGCGCCTCGTTCAAGTCTCGCTGAGCATCATCTGCTATAGCCTGAGTTTCTTCAGCAGTTGTTTTCGCTTTTGCTTCATCGATAGCCACCTGTTTCTGAACCTGATTGATAAATTGAAAGAAACTGTTATCCATACATATTAAATATTTCATATTGATTAGAGCTCTGAAACAATCCACAGCAGCCATTTCTGAGCCTAATCAGAACATACTAAAATAGATCAAAAGCAGCCTAGAATCTCATTAGTGCATTGAAATACTGATGGAGGTCTTTTGTTCTTAAATGTTGACTGGTTTCTACATCAAATATTAACTTAAATAATCACTCAACTTATAATTGTTATTATCAGTGAATTTTATTACACTGCAATTGTTCAGGGAACAGTACCAGGAAAAAGAAGAGGCAAAGAAAGTGAATGGAAGACAACATCAAAGAGTGGACAAGCCTATCACTGGAAGAGATTCTTGATCTAGTGTTAACTTAAGAGATTTCTTCGGACTTATATTGTGAACATTTCGTTGATGTGATTACTTATTCTACATGGCATGAGCAGCCAGTATTTTATTGGTTTATATTTTGTGATGGCTGAAGTCACCAATATCTTTTGTGATCTATATCTTATATGTAATAAAATTCTTGTCTGCTACAAGAGCGTTTATTAATAATTCAGAATGTTTGTGCTTGGAGAGTTCAGTACGCTAGTGTACTCACGCACCTGCAAATCTAGTGCGTATGAGAAAGTACTTAATTAAAGAACATTACAGCAATATCTACAACACTCGGACACATTCGCGTCGCAACGCCTACAACCAGAACCAGGCAGCGACAATGAGTAAAGCTATTAACATTTTCTACAGCCTAATCTAATACGTTAGTATTCTTTAGTTGATCCTGATTACATTATAAGATGTCTGAGTAACAAATATATTACTTTTATTATGACTAAAGATAATCCTAGCTTTAAAATATGTCTAAAAAACTAATTGATGTCTGTGGACACTTATAATGATACCATTTGAACTATCCCTTTTAAATACAACTACACTATAATAATAGTAAGGCTTTTTCTTTGAGTCCAAAGATTAATGAGGAGTACAAAATTTTACATGGCTACACAGTCCCAGCTGTGACCTGCAACTGCACTATAGAATAGTAGCACAAAAAATGACTAAATTAGGATAAGCATTAAGAATTAGCCACCAGCAATATATATCAGTGCATCCAGAACCAAGGAGATGAACCATTTAGTGACAGTCATAACTTAGATAGAAAGATCAAACTTCTTCCGTTATATCCAGATTTAGCTTACTATATTTACAGCCATCAGCTCTACTACAACTTAGCTATTTTTAACTAACCTCATTTGACAAATCTAATAACTTATTCTAAACCAATAATATATACTTATGTCAAAGTCAAGCAAAAGAACATTACTTTAAGGATAAAAAAATAGAGAAAGATTAAAGGGCTGAGAAGAGTCTCTCTGAAAAGGATAGATTTGTGCAATGGTCGAAAAGGATAGATTTGTGCAATGGTTGAAAAGGAAGAGCAAGATTTAGTACAATCCAAGATAAATGTTTTTTTTTTACATTAATAACATCCAAAAATGTGAAATAAGTCTGGCTTTATTTAATAAAAAAATATTTATAAGGAAGAACTGACATTTTTATTTTGAAATATTAGAACAATAGACGGTAGTTTCTATTCTAGGATTTAATAGGAAGTGCAATTTATGATCACTTCTTTCAAATTATATTTATTTAGAAGAAATTAGTGTACCTTGTTTTCTCTTGTACCATGGTAATGTACAGGTTGATCAGCTCAAGGTAGGAAGTGGGTGTGGTGTAATAACGATGCTTTAGCTCGGTGAAGAATCTCTCTGACATTTCTGTAACACTCATATGAATTTCTACACACATTTTAGATACATTGTCCTGTAAATGAAATACTCAAACTATTACAAAATTTGTGGGACATGATAGTCAAATGATGAAGCACTTGGCTTCAAACTGATGAGAGGGATTCAAGTTTGAAAAACAGTGAAGAGTTTTAATTTTGAGATTTTTTGGAGGCCCCTGAGTGCACCCAACTTTAATGGGTACCTGATATATGATTTTTGGATGCCCCTGAGTGCACCTACTCTAATGGGTACCTGATATATGATTTTTGGATGCCCCTGAGTGCACCTACTCTAATGGGTACCTGATATATGATTTATTTTGAGGCCTTGAGTGCACCCAACTCTAATGGGTACCTGATATATGATAGGTACAGAAAAGGCAGTTGGCATTGTGCTGGCCACGTGACACCCTAGTTAACCTTTGGTTATAGAAACAGATAAGCTTGTTTGTTAAACATGTTTCAGATGTTACTTCAGAATAGAATATCCTTATTTCCTAGCCCCCACCTCCTTCAGGTTGACAGGGGAAACCAGTGCGCAGAGTTTGAACCCGGGGCATCAAGATGACAGTCTGGAGTAAATACTGCTTGATCAGGCAACACAAGTTTTATTCATCTGCCTTTATAGATCACAAGTTCAGAAAGAGGAACCTCTATATAATATGTGTTTAGGGCAATAAAATAGCAATGTCAAACCTATGTAATCAAGTCCTTTTGATAAAACACCAATGTAAAATGAATAAGAACTTTCTTGTTGTAATGGTTCAGATGCTACACTTAATTGTAAACTTGTTGACAAAATATTTTGCTACAAAATATTCAAATTTGTTTTGCTCTAAATTAAACATTTCTTGTATGTCTATTTGTATTAAGTGTCAATATTAATATTTTTTTAAGAACAATTTTAACTATTGAGTTTTGTTTGTTTACTTAAATAGTAAACATTATTTGTTTGAAGATTAGTTTGCTTCATATTTTTTAAGTGGTAGTTTCTAGAAAAATGCAAGTCAAGTTTTTCAATTGAAGACTTGAGTGAATGTTAATGATCATAGATATTTGAGAATCACATTTTCTTTCTAATGCTCAATAAAATAATAATTTAGTGTAAAACTTACTTTGATTTCATCTGAACATCCTAAAGATACGGTTTTAAAGAAAGACTGTGCCACTCCTAAAAGAGCTTCTTTCGGCCATTCAATGAACCAGTCTATGGTGCAACAGTTGACCAAAGATGGAAACATCTGGCATCTTGATCGAAAGGCAGAGCCCACCGGAGACATGCACAATACTATGTGCAGATTATTTCTGGAAAAAAATACAGACCGATAAAGTGCAATTAAATTTAAAGGACAGCTTTACAGAAAATAATATTAAACAAATTTATTATGTCTGGATTAAAATATTACAACAGTACAGAGTCTGAAAGAATTTATTTCTCTGAAAAGTTTTCTTCATAACCATCAAAATAATTTTTCTATCTTATCAGTCTACAGATATTCCTTGTTAATCTAGTTATGCACATTAATTTTAGACCTTAACACTTTTGTAATTTCAGCTCTTTTGTTTTCTTTTTAAGAATGTCCAAATGAAGATCTAAAGGGTAAAAGTGTTGACTCTATCACAACATGATATCTATACTCTAAATTCACTTTAATTGCTCTCAACAAATCTGCAACTAATAGTTCATTCTTGAGTGCCTTCTAATCATCTTGTCTTTACTTACTTTTTTTTTTATTTTGTAAAATAATGTTTTACATGTTTCGGATGTTCCTTCAGAGTTGAAGATAGTTTACTTCCTAGCCCAAACCTCCCGCAGGACGACAGGGGATGGGAGCGGGCAGGGTTTGAACCCTCGACCGTCGATAAATCCGAACGACAGTCCAGCGCACAAACCGCATGACCAGGCAGCCATCCTAACTTTTAACTTTTACTGTGACTGTTCATTCGTCAAATATATATTTACCTATGCATGCACAAATTGTTAACTTGTATCACATACAAAGATTATATTTTCAAACTTGGAAATCCAAAACACGATTACAATTTACAATGGCAACCAAGCCCCATGATGACCTTCTGACCACTGTTAAAAAACACAAGTTAAGACTGTACAGTGAGATTCTCAGGGCTCGCAAGAACTTGTCTGCAGGTAACAGTACCAGGGAAATAAAGAAGGTGGTGTAAATGGAAAGGATTGGGAGGACAACATTAAGGAATGGATGGGGCTGTCTACGGAAGAAACTCTAATCCTGATAGAGAGAGAAATGGAGAAAAACTGTTAACAGATGTTTATGGTGCCCCAACAGTTCAACAGACTGAATGACAGGGTAAGGTGAAGATACCCATATGTATGTAGTGCTACACACCAGTCAAGTGACAAGCACAATTCTCTGAACAGATGTTTATGGTGCCCCAACAGTCCGACGGACTAAATGACAGGGTATGGTGAAGGATGGCTGCCTGGTCGTGCGGTTTGTGCGCTGGACTGTCGTTCGGATTCATACATGAAATATAGTAAGGTCATATGTGCCTGACGGTTAAAACAATAATGTCAACTGTACCTGACACAATGGATACAGTTAGGTCTAGTGTCATTTATACATGAAATATAGTAAGGTCATATGTGCCTGACGGTTAAAACAATAATGTCAACTGTACCTGACACAATGGATACAATAGTCATAGATAGCATCTCTATTTCCTTCAGGAATTCCTGCCTCTTTAGCACCTGGTCTGCAGCCTATTATCAACCTCTCATACTCGTCAGGTTCAAACAAGTTTGGAACTTCTCCAGAGTTCAGCATGTTGTTAATATCTTCTAGAAATTCTTCTACCACAATCTGTAAGATGACAAAACTCACATATTTTTTTCTGTCTTTATGTTGTAGTATAGCTAGCACATTAAAAAACTATTGAGCAGTGGTGCACATGTATGATTATTGATGTTTATGGTCAATTATATTGAAATTAGTGCAAGGGAAACATTGATGACAAGGCATTTGACCACCATCTTTTGTAAGACAAATTTTGTGGATGTTATTTTGTTGTGGCCATATTTAGAGGGGATCATTGTGACCTACTTGTAAAGGAATGTTATCTAAACAAATTAAGTGGACACCCATAAAGGCAAGACACAGATAGTCAAAGGTAATTGTACTGAGAAAGGCTTCAAGATAATGGATTGCTTTGTTTTGGAAAAAATTCCAAGAGGATGGGAGAAGGGTTGCATTGCAAGAAAAAACAATTTCTAAAACTAGTTAAAATGTAGATTCTATTGTTGCTAATTGAAAAAAAAAAAGTGCATAAACACTAAATATTTTAATAAGACATAATAATATGGACTAATTAATTAAAATAAGTACTATATGCATAGTTCTATACAGGATTTTACAAATCAAGTTTTCATATAGATCTAATGATTTTAAAAATGTTTGTTATCTTTAATGATCTCAGTATAGGCATAAAATGAATATTTGTGTATGCAATATACAATTTTTAGGTTATTTAAATATCAAATATTTATGACTATGAAACTGATCAAATAGACAGTTTACACCAATCTACTTTTATCTACAGTAGATCCAATGGCTTTTTAACCTGTCTTGACTTATCATCAAAATGAAGAAACTGCATATCCTGATCAGGGACTGCTGTTCACGACAATAAGGTGCACACCTACCATTTGCAAGAAAAATCACAAAAACTAGTAAATGCTCTGGTTGTTGCATGTCAAGGGTTCAGACTTACAATAAGTCTCACCAAGACTCAAGTCTTGCACAAGAAAAAGCTTCTGCAGCAGTGGCAAGACTCTCTAATTATGTCTGGGAAAATACCAAACTGACCACAGCGACCAAAAAAGCTGCATAGTGTGAACTCTTCTTAATGGTAGTGAGAGCTGGTCAACAAGCATACATCACGAGAATAGATTAAACAGTTTACCCTTGCACTGCCTGTGACACATAATGTCCTTTTCCTGCAGGGTTTGTGTCTCCCATCAGGAAGTTTTGAAATTAGCCAATACACACAATATCTATAATATTATGACACAGAAAAAGACTAAGTTGGCTTAGACATGTCACTTGCATGCCTAATGAAAGTTTCCTAAGCCCAACCACTATGCCAAGATTATGGAGTCTCACCCAAGGGATGTCCAAGACTAACCAAGCAAGATTTGATGATCACAGGCTTCAATGAAAGTATGTGGGAGAAGAATCACCCAAGATTGGACATACTGGTACAAACATCACCCAAGATTGGACAGGGTGAAGGTAGACTGTGCACACTGGTACAAACATCACCCAAGATTGAACAGCATGAAGGTAGAATGTGCACACTGGTACAAACATCACCCAAGATTGGACAGGGTGAAGGTAGACTGTGCATACTGGTACAAACATCACCCAAGTTTGGACAGCATGAAGGTAGACTGTGCATACTGGTACAAACATCACCCAAGATTGGACAGCGTGAAGGTAGACTGTGCATACTGGTACAAACATCACCCAAGATTGGACAGCATGAAGGTAGACTGTGCATACTGGTACAAACATCACCCAAGATTGGACAGCGTGAAGGTAGACTGTGCATACTGGTACAAACATCACCCAAGATTGAACAGCATGAAGATAGACTGTGCATACTGGTACAAACATCACCCAAGATTGAACAGCATGAAGGTAGACTGTGCATACTGGTACAAACATCAACCAAGATTGAACAGCATGAAGGTAGACTGTGCATACTGGTACAAACATCACCCAAGATTGAACAGCATGAAGGTAGACTGTGCATACTGGTACAAACATCACCCAATATTGAACAGCATGAAGGTAGACTGTGCATACTGGTACAAACATCACCCAAGATTGAACAGCATGAAGATAGACTGTGCATACTGGTACAAACATCCCCCAATATTGAACAGCATGAAGGTAGACTGTGCATACTGGTACAAACATCACCCAAGTTTGGACAGCATGAAGGTAGACTGTGCATACTGGTACAAACATCACCCAAGATTGGACAGCGTGAAGGTAGACTGTGCATACTGGTACAAACATCACCCAAGATTGGACAGCATGAAGGTAGACTGTGCATACTGGTACAAACATCACCCAAGATTGGACAGCGTGAAGGTAGACTGTGCATACTGGTACAAACATCACCCAAGATTGAACAGCATGAAGATAGACTGTGCATACTGGTACAAACATCACCCAAGATTGAACAGCATGAAGGTAGACTGTGCATACTGGTACAAACATCAACCAAGATTGAACAGCATGAAGGTAGACTGTGCATACTGGTACAAACATCACCCAAGATTGAACAGCATGAAGGTAGACTGTGCATACTGGTACAAACATCACCCAATATTGAACAGCATGAAGGTAGACTGTGCATACTGGTACAAACATCACCCAAGATTGAACAGCATGAAGATAGACTGTGCATACTGGTACAAACATCCCCCAATATTGAACAGCATGAAGGTAGACTGTGCATACTGGTACAAACATCACCCAAGATTGAACAGCATGAAGGTAGACTGTGCATACTGGTACAAACATCACCCAAGATTGAACAGCATGAAGGTAGACTGTGCATACTGGTACAAACATCACCCAATATTGAACAGCATGAAGGTAGACTGTGCATACTGGTACAAACATCACCCAAGATTGAACAGCATGAAGATAGACTGTGCATACAGGTACAAACATCCCCCAATATTGAACAGCATGAAGGTAGACTGTGCATACTGGTACAAACATCACCCAAGATTGAACAGCATGAAGGTAGACTGTGCATACTGGTACAAACATCACCCAAGATTGAACAGCATGAAGATAGACTGTGCATACTGGTACAAACATCACCCAAGTTTGGACAGCATGAAGGTAGACTGTGCATACTGGTACAAACATCACCCAAGATTGAACAGCATGAAGGTAGACTGTGCATACTGGTACAAACATCACCCAAGATTGAACAGCATGAAGGTAGACTGTGCATACTGGTACAAACATCACCCAAGATTGGTCAGCATAAAGATAGACTGTGCATACTGGTACAAACCTCATTGAGAACAAAAGGAATGAAGCAGCTAGAGACAAAAAGATGATAAAGAAAGCTGTCCTGTCACATAGCCCTTTAACAGGTGCATTCATATACACTAACTGTGGCAAACATTGACACTAAAGAATTGGCTTGTTTAATAACACCAGATTCTGCCCAGACTCAAGAAGAAACTAAAACCGATGATGCATCTAGGCTTATCCATTGTCTTTCAAATAGAAGAAGCCATATAGTATAGTACCAGTATAAGATTTTTCAAATATTAATATGTATCACATTAGTTTGACAAACACACATGATCACACAGATATTCACATACATACAGTTTGACAAACACACATGATCACACAGATATTCACATACATACATATGTATCTCTCTCTCTCTATATATATATATATATATATATATATAAACTCTTTTGCCAACCTGTGTATCAGTAAATAAAAAAATTGTGGGTTTATTTTGAATGCCTGCTGTATCATACAATTTTTTCAGGTCATCGTGGAATGAAGAATAGTCATAGCCTCGAAAGAGCTCAATCTGGAAGCAGCGATAGTTACACATGTGGGCAGACAATCTGCACACAAAAAAAAATAAATCACATACTTAGGTGTGTTTTTATCTACTAGTATATATAAATGTTCTTTTAAAACTGTAAAAAAATGATTATTTTAACTCAACAATCTGGTAAAAATATTATAGATATTTATATATTGAACCTTGTTAATGACTGTTTTCCTGTTCCTCCCACTCCAACCAATAAGGCATTGCCTCTTTCTTGTTGAATCATCCTGACTAGTCGAGTAATATGTTCCATTGCATCCATAAAGAACACAAGACGCATTTCTTTAGGTGATGTAAGGTTAAGGTCATCTAGATACTGTCTCAAACAGAAGGAATTTCTACATAAGTAAGTATTAAAAGCTTTGTAGAGTTCTATATATTTTAATTTAGTTGATTTAATAAAATATAGAGGTTAGACTATGAAGTGCTTGATGATAACTTTTGAAATGGTTAAAAACATTATACCTATGTAACTATTTGAAGTATAAAACTAAGTTTCCAAATGTCTAGAACTTTATCGTTCTATTTTGTTATTTTCATATGAAATTTTCATCACAAAATATAAATTTTAGAAATCATTAAATAGCAGTTTGTTACCTCCCCTAAAACATGTTGAAGTTTGTTCATGTCAGATATCTCCTCATAAAATTTCTCTTCTGGTGGGCATCCCATCTTCATGAAATTACCAAACAGTAAAGGATCTTTGATAAATGAATGCGGATCAAAGTTCTGAAAATAATTAAAAGAATTCTTTACTGGCATTGATATTTGATGAGGGTCAGATGTTTGGAGTTAATTTTAAAAATTAAAAAAAATTGACATTTGTATTTTAGATAGGATGGCCAAGTGATAAAATGATGGTCTAATAAATAGGGTAGTAAGATCTTGACAATCTCAGTTCAGGTCAGGAGAATGAATGAGATTTAGGCTGGTTTGTAGCTTCATTATTCATGCTTATGGTAGTGCGCTATGGTCCAATCTCTTTTTTTGTGAGAGTATGGGCTATCTGTGAGAAATTTCTGTGCTGCCTTCAGGAACCCAGCAAACACAACTCAGATCTTAGTCGGGTTATGAGCTTGAGCCCCTTTGATGGATAGCACAGCAGTTTAAGCTTTTCCGCCACTCTTCACAGATCCCCCCCCCCCCATTATAAATGAAATATAAATTCCATTGCACTGAGCTAACTAAAAACTATTAAACATGTATGTTATGGAGTGTGTGCCCATGTTTGTATTGACAGAGAACTGTTGCTGCTAAATTCAGATTTCTACAGTTGGTAAAAGAAGCTTAGCAGCTGATGAAAGAAGTAGGAGATGAGAGACAGAATGTGTGTTGATTGTAGGTGTTGAAACATTTTCAGAATTTATTTAGAGTTTTGTATCAAGTAAGCTAAATGCTTACTAGAACTACAACACAATGACAAGCTCATCAACAATGGAATAAATTTCTATACAAACATTCATCAATCTGAATGAATGTTCACATTGTAATATGAATAGGAACAAGACTGTTTGCACTTCTTACACCAATTTAAGAGCATTGACCTAAATGTTCACATTTTAAAGAGTTATTAATAAAGATTATTTTGCCTCTATTGATGCTATTACTTCTATTGATGATTGTATTTATTTCAGTTCTAATTAACATTACTGATTAGATTGGAAACAATAATTAAATAAATTAAAAATAATGATAACAGTAATTTAAACATAACCTCATTGAATGTTTTGTACACAATTTCTGCCATAAGTTTGTGGAAGAAAAGCTTGTCTTCATTGTTAATCAGTCGATCATGGAACACTCTTTGAGTCTCGTGAATAAATAGACGAACAATTTGAATTTTTTCACGGAAGATTCCTGCATCAGCCTGCAATATACCTACAAAACATTAAAATGTCATTACAAATTTGAAAATTCTAACAGAAAATGAAATTGAGATTCTAGCAATAAAATTACAAGGAAATGGTTTGTTAAAAAAAAAAAAAAAAAGAGTAAAAGTGAAAGAAGAAATAGAATTTTTGCTATAATTTCATCCTATGAAAATATCAATCTAAAAATACTATTAAAAAAAAAAATTCAGAAAGTCCAAACCATTTTTGTGAGACTTTGTAATCTATTTTTAAAAAATGTTTTTAATTAACCCCTGCTTTTGTTACTGTAAATTAATGTAGCTCTAATTAAAAAATCTGTGCTTTTATTGTGGAACTATTTAAAGTTGTTTGATATGAAATTGAATTTATCAACTTCTTCATTGAAGAGCTGTTTCTCAATAATGTTAGTTTACTTTTATTTGTAATCAGAACCAGTCTGCATTCTAGGCCTTATGGTCACTCTCGAGCTTTGAGGTGATAATAATTTTCAAACAACAATTCTTTCACTTAGACATTCTAAAGCTTTGTTTTTTTTTCATAGTTTCTGATTCACAGTACTAGTCGAACAATATTTTCAGTGGTATTTTAAAGCTATTTTCATATCATCTTGCAATTAATTATAATTATATCAACAGTAATTATTATAATATGGGATATTGAAAAGGTGCAAATTTCATGAAATTTTGTTGTTTAAATGCTTAGTAGCAGACAATTTATAAAGTAGAATGCTGACCTTGGACTACTTTAGAAAGGTCTCTCAGATTGAAAACGTAGTGAGATTTGGCAGGCGTAGGAAGTAGGTCTGAGCTCATTCTAAAATAGAGTTCAACAGCTGAGTTAACTATTGGTTCAGCTAATGTACGGGCATTGCGAGAGAAGTCTAGTAAAAACCCATTGATGATTGCCTGGAAGTAAAAGTGAAGTCAAACATAATAGGCCCAATAACCTAAACTATGTTTTTATTATTAAGTAAATACTTTGTTCAATGACTGAAAGAGGCCAACAAAGTCTTTACCAAATGTATTTTAATTTACTAGTAAAAAAAGTTATATTTTATCTAATTATCTTTTTTTTTTCCACAAATAGTTGAAAACATTTTATATTTCAATAAATTGTAATTTATTTCAATGTGTGTTACAGGACAGACATTCTATCTGAATTGAAGATTAGAACATCCTAGTCCAGACCTGACAGGAGTTACCAACATGACAACATTCACAAATACTAAATGACCAGGCAGTTTACCCTGACATTTGAGAATGCAGTCAATACAATTTACAATCACTATTTTTTAACTGAAAATATATATTACACTCAATATTAATATTTTAAGTATAAAATATCAATACCATTAAAAATTAAATTATAACATGTTTAAGTGAGGCCCTTGTTAAAATGGTTGCCTGATGATACGGTAGGAGCTCTGGACTATTGTCTGAATGGTTCCTAGTTCAAACACAGTCACCATCCTCCACTACCTGAGGGAGGTTTGGGCTACAATGTAATAATCTTTTAATTTTGAAGGAACATCGAAAACACATAAAAAGCAAAAACAAATATTGTACTAAAGAAAAGTATCCATAAAAAAAACCAACTTACTAAAAACATCTGTTTTAGGCTCATTTCAGTTGGGGATGGGATGGTGAACATGGAAAAATGTTGAAATAACCTTGGTGACACAGGATTTCTACCGCCACCAGGAGGCGAACAGGCAGCAGCAAGGGTTACATCCTGTAACAGAAAAAATTGTTTGAGTTAGTGCACAAAGCTGTGTAGCAGTGCATCAGCTTTTTTTCTTTTAAAATGGACTAAAAGAGAATTTGAAAGATTATTTCATGGAATCTTGAACACAGGATTAAATATGTCCACTTTGCTGATTGTCAGTAATGGTTTCTCTGGTTTGATGATAGATTATTTTGTGAAAGCCTATATATCTCCACACCTGTACCTTCTTGGCAGCACTAAATTCTCTATATAATTCTGATAATATAACTTCTGGTAGCCCAACTTTCACTTCAGAATAGATTCAGAAACAGGACTATCATTTCAAACCAAATTTCTTAAGTGAAATAAACACTCAAAATATCTTTAAGAATGTTAAATATTAAAAGTGCTACTTGAAACTCTTTGCTGAGTGAAAATATTTGAATTAAATTGATCATCTGAACTTCTGTGTTGCAAAGCCTATTTATTCTCTTATCAAAATCTATCCCATCATTTAATGACATTAACACACACACATATATACTTTTTTTTGGGGTAAGTTTCTACAAGGCTGGAGGAGTAAAGATGATAAAGACACTTTTTAAGATTTGCAACAGGATCTGGCAGTCAAGAGACTGGCCCAAGCCCTGGTTTCAATCACTCATCATCACCCTGCTAAAAAAAAGGCTATTTGCAACTCTGTCAAAACTACCATGCCTCATAAGCCATCCCAGCAAAGTCCTGTTAAAAATTATATTATACCATCTAAAACCAATAGATGACAAAAATTTTAGTAGGACAAGCAGGTTTTAGATAAGGTCACAGCACAACAGAAAAAAATCCTAAGCTTCAGGGTACTCTGTCAAGTCTTAATAGATTTTAAGAAAGCTTTCAACATCAAAGGTTACAAAGGTACTGCAAGCATTAAAGGAAGAAAAATTACTAACTTGTGCTTTGCTGAATACATAGATGGTCTGGCAGGGACTAGCTTACTAGTTGCTCAAAGACAAGACTTCCACAGCATAGGGTGTGCAAATCAATGTTGAAAAAACACTAATTATGACTCTAATAGCCAACAGACATTAGTATTGGAGGCTTAAAGAAAGTTGACAAGTAAATTTAAATACCTAAGAGCTATTGTTTCAGATAAAGAAACCAAAACTGAACTACTGGCCAGTTCACAGGAGCACTTGGTTAACTCATAGCAATTTAGAAAGACAAAGGTATAGCCCTCCACACTTAAATCATCAGACTTTGGCCATGGCCACATTCTTATATGCTTGAACTGCAGAACTATAGAGGAGGATCCTGGCCATAGATATATGCTACAGAATGATCCTAATTATCACATACAAAGACTGAAACATAAACAAAAGATTAGATACTGGATCACAATGACAATCGGGCCCAGAGATGACCAGCTAACCACTGTCAATAACAGAAAACTAAAACTTTATGACCATATTCCTTTATGACCAAAAGGTCTTCAGGGCTCGCAAAAAACTTTCAGCAGGGAACAGAACCAGGAAATAGAAGAGGCAGCACAGAAAGAGATAGGAAGACAACATAAAAGAATGGATGACCAGTCATCGAAAGAGATTCTATTAAAGGCAAAAAAAAACAACCAGAGAGGAATGGAGAACGACAGTCGACAGATCATGCGTGGTGTCCCAAAAGTTAAACAGGCTAAGGGATAGGTGAATTCTTTAAATGATATTTGCAATGACAAAATTGAATACTTTTATATTTATGCCTATTTAAAACAACTTTATAGTCTCTTCACAGCTTGTCAGTCCAAGGTGGAATTAGTTTTAATGATTTCAAAATTGCAGTCAAAGAGGGTTTCCAGTATGAGCCATTCTGAATCTTTTAAAATTATTTAACATTTTATATCATGGCGAGCCAGTATATTAAGAATGCTACCCTCTAAATATATAAAGGGTAAAAAAAAGTGGTCCACATTGCAAGACTCTCCCCATTGTTCTTTGGCTGTGTTATCATGCCAGGTACATCAGTTTACAAGAATCGATTACAAGGTCGCCACATTTTGTCATCAGTGTATATAAAAACAAAGAGATGCCCCTGTACATTAGAGAACTGATTACTCCATAAGTCCCCCAGAGAGCCCTACGCTCAATGGACTCAACGCTTTTAGTGGTGCCATGTTTCTCCCTCAAAAGCTACGGTCTGCAGGCTTTTTCAGTGCACGGACCCAAGGTTTGGAACACACTCCCCATTGATCTCAGACAGACAACATGCTATACCACTTTTAAGAAGGACATTAAGACCTACTTGTTTAAAACTTTTTTAGATTAGTTTTTTATTTCTATTGTCGTGTTTGTGTTTGTTACAGCGCCTTGAGCCTACATTTTGTTTGTTAACAGCGCTTTATAAATAAAACTATTATTATTATCAGTTTAATCAAAATCTTCAACTCATACACATGCACTCAAACAGTAAACATTTTGTTATCCTTTATGAAAAAAAAAACGTTCGCAATTATTTTTAGCACCTGAATCTCTTTCCAGGTCATTGTTTCTCTGTCATATAAACCATCAAAGTCTAGATACTGTCGTAAAAGTTCAATAGGTGGCTGAGAGCCGTACGTGTCCAGTTTGGGCATGTTGAGATCGTCAATAAATATGACCACTCGTTTACCTTGAGGTGCACCTGTACACAGAGAAAAGCATGACAAAAGGACATTGGTATGAATAATGAACATTGATCAAAGTTTTGAGGAATTAAGATGTAAGTCTACTGGTACTTTTCAAGAGTTGTATGTTACTACTATGGTCTTGTATGTCAGCCATTAAGGATAGGATGGCTGCATGGTCATGTGATTTTCGCACTGGACTATCGTTCAGATTTATAAATAGTCCAGGGTTCAAACCCTGCCCGCTCCCATCCCCCTCATCCTGCAGGAGGTTTGGACTAGGAAATAATTATCTTCAACTCTAAAAGAACATTCGAAACATGTAAAACATTTTACAAATATGTAAGTAAAGGCGGGGCTTTAAGTCAAAAGGGCAGGTCGTCACAAATCCTCAAAAAAACATAATCTGATGCGCTATCGAAAATGTAAGACTACAGTTGAGATGCTTATAGAAACATGTATAAATGATGGTCAATTATAGCCCCTGCCACTTCTTTGTTCCCAACCTACATCTATTGGACTGTATTGTTTTTTTAATTGTTTTAAAAGTGGAGTTCAATTTTCTGAAATTTTGTAATTAAACATTAATACTACTGAAACATTAGGTCAGTTTAAGACTATAATGTTACCATGCATTAGTTAAACATTGAAATTGTTCTTATTCTTAATTTCAATCAATCAAAAAGTTAGTTAATTTAATGCATTAAAAATTGCTCTAGGACATGTTGACCCCCAATCATGATGAAGCATGGTTTTGAAAATATAGAAAATTATTTTATTTTAAGTAATCAATTTTTAGCATAAAATGATATTTAATTTTATAATTACTGAAAATAATTTTAGTACTAAAAATATCTTGAGAGAGTAAATAAAGAAATTAATAAGTCAGGATATTTACCAAAAAGACATACAAAAAAAAAACCAAAAAAAACTGAGATCAGACATTTAGTTTAAAACATAAGACTGTATAAGAAGTTAAAATGTTACAGTTATAGACAAAAAAATAAATTTACCAATAACATTTTTCTTTCGTTTCTCCAACTTCCCTTCAATAATTTCTTGAGTTCTTCCGCTGCTGGTTTGTGCAGAAAAGTTAATGTAAACTGGTACGTAGTTCATTCTCTCAGAGATGCGATCAAGTAAATCTCTTACTATCACAGACTAGAGCAAGTTGAAGGAGACAATATATTCATTCTTTCAGATATGCAGTCAATTATTTCAATTACACAAACATTAACCAATCAAGAAATATTCAGAAGTTGCAACATTTTTTTTTAAGTTATAGTTTAAACAAAAACATTAAATCAACATCTTATAATCATATCTTTAATGAAGGTAAATTTGTAAACTAATTTCATACTACCTTGCCCACGCCTGTCCCTCCTGTAAAGAGCACTGGTTTTTGAACAGAAAGTAACTGCTCTAGGAAGTAGCCATAACGTGCTGTGTCCACAGTGGGCACCATCATTTTAAAAAATGAAATGGATTTGTCAAATCGAAAGGATGAGACAAGACATTCCCACAGATCCATTCTCTTTGAGTCCACCTCAATGTAATAGCTCCATAAAGGATATGTTCCTGGCAGCTGAAAGGTTATATTAATAATAGAGAAACACTCCATCTTGCAAATAATTTCAATGTTCATAACTTCAGTATTCTTTTTAAGGACAACATAACATCAAATTTAAACAGAACATGTTGTCATTTCAATAGTACTTCAGCAGTGCATCTAGAATGCACTACATCTAGACTTCTTTCCAGCTACTAGATTACTCAATGAAGTAAGCTATAAGCAAGCATCAGTATTCAAAATGCACTCAAGACTCACATCTCTGTATCCAATCAAAAAAACTATTTTTTATGCTTATAAAGAAGACTCCTTGGTGTATGTTTTGTTAATTGTTTTCTACTATCACTACCAATGTAGTCTTTTACTAGATGGGTTTAGTTTTTAATAAAGTCAATAGGTTTAGTGAGTAGAAGAAATATACCCAGTTCTTTAAGGTCCAAATTTGTTGTTATATTATCCAACAATGAAATCAACTCTGAGCCAGTTCAGCACTAAATTGTCTATGATGTATAAATAGAATATCTGATTGAAACTATCAACACATAATATTGTTTCAGTTACCTTGGCATCTTGATTTTCATCAAATTGTTGTCATATAAACAGATCAAAAGCATCTCTGTACTCATCATTGAGGTTACCCCCAAGAGCCCAAAGGTAACAAAACACAAAGATCTGGCACAGAAATCGAAACATCTTGGAGGATTCTAGTGACCAGTCAAATTGACCAAGCTTGTAGAAGAAAATGGCTTCAAGCAATTTACAAAATGAGTTTATTTTGCTGATATCTACCTGGAAAATAAGAGTACAGATCTAAATGTTGAGAATTCTTAAGTCTACATTGAAACTAATTTGTTCTTACTGGTATGGATATAGTTCTTTAAGATACTTTGTATTTGTCCACACCTCCATATAATTCATTCATAGTAATAGATTTTGGATTCATAACATACACATGAACTGGTTGATAGAATTCATTCTGTACACCTTGATTGTACAAACTGGTCAAGGCTTTTTCTAGAATCTAATGAAACAAGTCATCAAAACTTTAGAACATTTTTTTGCTTAAATAAATAGGGTTATTATATATTTAGTACCATGAAAATGAAGAAGAGACAGACAGAGAAATCGATGGGAGGACAACATAAAGAATGGACGGGCCTGCCATTGAAAAAGGTTCTAACTAAGGCAAAAGACAGAGAGGAATCGAGAAAGACAGTAGATGAATCTTGCCATGGTGCCCCAATGGTCCAACAGACTAAAGGATAGGTAAAGGTAAATTGATTTAGAATTAAAATACATATTATACCTATTCTAATGTTATGTCTTTTCCAATGTAATTTCAGATCTGATGCTTAATCTAATGCCTTAATAAGGTTGAAGCACAAACACTACACAATACACATTCACCAAACTTTAGGCATTGGCAGTTAATCTTTTCATTCACAATAACTGAATATTTTTTTTTTTTTAAATTGTGTAAAAAAAATATTATGAACAGAATGAAAATATGTTTAGGTTACAAGCTAAATAGTTAGGAAGGAACTGCACCAAATAACTAGCAATGAGTCTGACTACCCTACAAAACATCAGGGGTAGGTAACAAAGAGCTCAGATCATTTAAACAACTGCACAACAAAGCCTGCCAGGTGTCAAAATTTGTATTGATTCTTTTTACTTTCCAAATAACTGTCTTTTATTTTCTTTTTTCATTTTAATGATGCTGTTAGAATATTTTCAAAGAAAATTTGACAACAGTTAATAATTGTTTATTTTGGTTGAGTAAAAAATTTCAGATAACCCTTTAGCAGCTGTATGCATTGTAAGACATAATTGCCTTAAAATATCAATGATTCTTAACCTACACCTACATCATGAAAAAATTCAGAAAACTCAGAATCTGTCCAAAATAGCTAAAACAACACATGTATTTTTTACATCTAACAGTCCATCTTTAAATGTTCTAAGTGTAAAAGATAGTCTTTAATATATTTTAACTCTTTCTCTCCTACTGACGATACCAGCGTTGATTCCACTAGAATGTGGTAAATAATTATGGAGAGAAAGAGTTAAATTTGTTCAAATTGTTATACATAATTCCAAGGGAGGAGCCTATTTTATTTCTGGTCTTTGTCTCACTGGTGCCACAGAGAAAGTTGATATTGAATATGTTTAATTATTGATTGTTATTAACTTTCTATGTATAGACCTAAGAAACAAGGTCATTGTACAACAAAAGGACATAAAGTGGATAGATGACTATATATTTTTTTTAAATACTAGCTTAGTAGATCATGTACTTTTGATGGATTCCTTATTAGCATCATTAAACTCTGCTTTTAGGCCCTGTTTCAAACTTTTCAAATGCAAGAACATAAAGTCATTAATTTAAAAACAAATGCAATCTTTCATTTGTAGAAAATATGCTTGAATGTGATGACTGAGAATTGTGTGAGTCACAGAGTGAATGAAAACTTACAAGTTTAATATTTACGTACCTAGATTTGATTTGATTTGGATTTTAGGCACATCAGCACAATTTAGGCCATGTCGTGCCTTCAGTCCCTTAAGGACTACTCTCTCTCTACATAACAGGGGCTTAATTCTATACAGTTAAATCATTAAAATCAAGGTCTATTCACAGTTAAAATAGTAAGGGTAGTAAAAATTTAATAATTTGGTAAAAATCTAATGTAAATAGTACATGTTCACAGATTCATAAATCAGATCTTTGTAGACAACCCCACTTCCCGGATAAAGCCCAGTACCTTCCCAGGGTCGACATTGTCGAATAGTGTTTTTAAGTTAGTGGCTCTAAAACACTACAATTAGAATGGCTACAAATGTAATACACTACCCTGTAAATTGTGGTCTTTTCACCCCCAGTTGGTCCAACTAGCATAACACCATGTCTGACAATCATAGTCTCCAAGAACTGTATCACTTTCACAACTTGCGTGTCCACCACTTGGAGCTTCATTTCTAGTTGGATGTTCATGATCTCATCTTTCAGCTGGCCATAATCATGTTCAGGTATGTTAACACCAGGAAAAAGATCTGAAAGTATGGCCTGCAAAACATTATAAAACCACTCAGTGAACAAGTTTCATAACTATTTCTTCACATTATTAATACTTTTTTTTATTCCACCCAAAATATAATTTTTAAAATTTTGATTTATCTGTAAGAAATATTCTGTTTAATGCTGGTGATAAAACCATAAGAAAACTTTCCACAAATGAATTGATAATTCATAGATAACTATATGTTTGTCTAAAAACTAATTAAAAGCTTAAGCTCCATGTAAGTAAATACACATTATTAACATGTAATATGAGTGATAATTTAGTTTATGGCATAATAATAATATACAGTTTTTACTATTGTATGGTTCAGTAAGCTTATAGTCAGAAGTAGGGCCTACAAAAATAGACGTAGTGGTTTATTAATCAACAGATTGATTTATCCATTCATCAAATGGTTCACATTTATTACAGGGCTTAACACTGTGGTTTTTACTTCATCTTTCTTTTGTTTTGACATTTGTTGGAAGAGTTTATATATATAGCTGTTAGTCTTTTATAACAGTTCAAAGCATAAAAATAAACAAATAATAGTAATACTTATACTAATAATAATAATAAATGAAAAAGTAAAAACCGAGTTACTTGAAACAGTTTAGCATCGTTGAACAAAAACTTTGGAAGATTGCTATCACGAAGCGCTCGAATCAGAACTACATCTTCCGGTTTGTCAGGATTCTGTCTTTTTAAACTGCCAGCCATAACCAGGACAGATTTTACAGCTCGCATACCTAAAACAAAATGTGTATATTATCATAAATTTGCATATTTTATTTGAGTGTGTACATGTCTTTATTTTTAGGATATAATTATTCATGAGTGTCTACTATTTTTAGGACATTATTATTTATGAGTGTGTACTTTTTTTCTAGGAAATACTTATTGATGAATGTGTCAAGGTTATTACCAAAGTCATAATGATCTTGTTGCGAGAGTTGTTCACTACACAGTTTGTACATTTGAACCATTTTCTTGGCTAATGTTCTGGAGGACTCAAATCCTTCTGAGTACAAGATAGCTTCAGCAATCAGACCTAAAAGAAAAGAAGCAATAAAATATTAGAACTGGAAATAATTTATCTACAAGGAGTCACTTTGTACAGGAGTGACAATAAACTACATATAAACATCATCTGTAAGTTGATAAAAATGATATATAATAAACACTGCAGCTGCATACATAAACTAAAAGAAAAAGAGAACACATAAGGACTAATGGCATTAATGGAAAAAGCTTCATTTGTCTTACAGCTGAAAATGAATGAATATTGAGAGGAGATGAAATGAATTAGCCCAAGTTCCCATCATCTAAATAGAGAGACAATATAGCAAATCTAGCATAAGATCCAAGCCATCAGAGGCTGAGAAAGAAATTGCATGTGATACCAGAGATAAAAGTAATAAAACATTCAAAAGGATCACTCAACTTTAAACTGGTTCATAGGTTTAGGTTCTATTTTTGTTGTCTTATAAATTAAATACATAAATAAATGTCCTTAGGAGTCAAACTTTGGCCCGAACCATGCAAAGTACAAGACAATACACGACAATGGCCTGTTCTGCACAATGAACAGTTTGTTCAGGCATCCATGACAGGCATCATATGTAGTTGCAGAATTGGGCCTTTTGGGATTTTTCTAAACACTTAGCCATTGTTGTACTTGTGGCTTTTGAATACTACTAAGGAAAAGACCTTCTAGATGTTTCATCATCTTACCATAATCTGGTACCATCATTGATATAGGTCTAAACAAAGCCTGTAAATTATCAGGTAATTCTGTCCGTCCAGCGTAACCAGGATTCATAGTGATGAAGGCTGCACATGTATGAACCAGTTTGATCTCACGCCCTTCAAACATGAACCTATTGAGCTATAGAGGGAGACAACATAGAAAACTTTGTTCTTACCAGTCTAGTAATCTAAAGAGAGAGACAATTTTTTTTATTGTTTCTAACACCAATCAGGTTAACCAATTTCATTAACAAATCTCCTTGACCATAACCTACATGGAAACATACATGCACTACATGCAATTACCAAGCTTCTATCTAAGGATTTTAAAACTTAGAATAAACGCACCCACCTCTCAAACCATCACTAAAACAGAGGTAATGATAATGAATAGTCAACAGTAAATTGGAAATAATGATTATGATGATCTCAGGAATATATTAATATATGGTGTGGTGTAAAAAAGAAAATATATGAAAGTTTTAAATTGCAACATTAGAAAATACAAGAAACTGCTTGACACAGAATTTGGAAAAATAAGTAAAACAAAAACACTGCCCATGATGAAATATTGTTGTGTTATTCTGATGAAATATTGGTGTGTTCATTTTGATGAAATATTGGTGTGTTCATTTGATGAAATATTGGTGTGTTATTCTGATGAAATATTGTTGTGTTATTCTGATGAAATATTGGTGAGTTCATTTGATGAAATATTGGTGTGTTATTCTGATGAAATATTGGTGTGTTCATCTAATGAAATATTTGTGTGTTATTCTAATGAAATATTGGTGTGTTATTCTGATAACTCTTTGAAAGATTGATTTTGTTTCGCTTTTTAAACCAGAGTGGCTGATTTATTCACATTTACATACACACTTGTATCTACTGATTATAATATGAAAAGTTTGCAGTAGTATTTAGTATAAAAATTCCAATCCCATTATTCAAAATCTACAACTTGGAGAAGTCTATAGACTTGTGAGGAGCAGAATAAGTTGAATAAAATTATAGGAATGAGGTACATTTTCTCACACTGATCTTTGTATTTTATAATGAAGGACTTATTGGAGTTAATATGGTGTCTTTTTATTTACAGTGCCTTGTACAACTGAAGTTATTTATTTCTTGGTCTGCAACACTTTTCATAAATAATACTGCCAAAAAAACTAAGCCTAATGATGTTCGCCACTTTTTCTAGAGAACAATGTTTTAGTCTGATTAATTACATTGATTGTTTAACTCCCTTTCCAAATAATATTTTTAAAAAACACTCTTCTTTTAGTAGGCAATAATGGAGATTAATAAAGGACTAGATTGAAACACAAGAGGCAAGCATGTAGGCCTTGAGTTTCATGTCAAAAAAACAAACAAACATGTAGTCCTTGAGTTTTACGCCAAAAACCAACAACAAAAAAACATGTAGGTCTTGAGTTTCATGCCGAAGTGTAATCTAATAAAGGTAAACTTTCATCTGGGTCGTTAGACCTAATAAAAACACAAGAAATCTTCATTCAGAAACCTAGAACCCAAGTATTTACTTTCATGCACAATGTTCAATATGAAAATATTATTTTCTCATTAGATTCTTTTGCTAATTTTTTTTTTGTCTTTATTACAGTTTATCCTATATTATGATAACCGTATTAAAGTAATTACATTTTGATAAAAGTCACTTTATCTTGATTAGTTATTATTTTATTTATTTTTGGGCTACACTTTATAATTGACACTTCCCTTGATGGTAAGACATGCTTCATATTAGCTGCTTTAGCTTCATGCCTATGTTACTTTTGAATCCTGCCTTATGTACTTTTGATTCCTACCTTAGCTACTTTGGCATTTCTGATAGTAATAAGTTGTTGAGCAATAACAGATAAAACTTCAATATTGATTCGGTTGAACTCATCAAAACAGCACCAGGCCCCTGACTGTGCTAGCCCAGAGAAGAATCCTCCCATCATCTGGAAGAATACAATGGAAATTGAAACTATCAGTTATGTTAAAATAACATAAAATTTTAACATCTAATAATTGCTCAATAAAACAGTATTTAATATAGCTGAAGAAGTCAAACCATAGAGCAGTGATGCCCAACCTAATTCGACCTGCAGGCCATTTTAATTTCCGACACTCGTGTCGCAGGCCACATAACCGAAAAAGTAACAAAAATAAATGCAGAAATGAAATTGACATTAAACTAATTTTATGAGAAACCCATGGATGTAGTACTTACATTAACTAATGGGATATTTGAATTTTTTTTTCACGCATCGAAAAATGGGTTTATTTCTCTACTTCAAATGTGAGCAACATTTTAGCTTTTCCCACCGACCCATTTTCTTGTCTCTTTGTGTTAAATATTCCCATCAATACCGCTATATTTGTTTCATAATGCTGTTCATATGCTGGGTTTTTTTTTGTTAAACAGCCACACTTTCTTTATAAAACAAATATGTTGGCTTATTATCATGTTCCGAACAAAAAAAGTAAAGATCTGTTCACTTTTTCTGTTACATTTTACATCTAAGTGTTAAATGTCATGGTACCAATCCATTAGAAAAAAGAGAGAGCCCTAACGTAGGTAAAGTTACATTTTTCAACCTTTTTTTGGGGGGGCAGAAGGTATGGGTGATTATCTTAATTTGGTTTGGCGTTTCAGCGGGCCGGATAGAACCACGTCATCTGGCCCGCGGGCCATACTTTGGGCATCACTGCCATAGAGTAATCATTATCATCATTGACAGACCTCTGTCCTAAGATGACTATGGCTATCCCATAGAGCCTTCCTTGTTAGGGCTATAGCGCCAATGCATACTATGTAGAACCTGGTAGTTCCAGTCTTTTCCATTTAACTGGCTAGGTCAGCTGAGATCATTGCTACATCATTGCTGCATTGCTGCTACATCATTGCTACATCATTGCTGCATTGCTGCTACATCATTGCTACATCGCTGCTACATCATTGCTACAACATCATTGCTGCAACATCATTGCTGCTACATAATTGCTACATCATTGCTGCTACATCATTGCTGCATTGCTGCTACATCATTGCTGCAACATCATTGCTGCATTGCTGCTACATCATTGCTGCATTGCTGCTACATGGCTGTTCATTGAGTGTCTCTCTACCACTTCTCTACACATGGTGAAGTCTAGATCTATGTCCATGTCTTCCCAAGCATTTATATGCTCTTCTATTCGTTATTGTTACGATCTCTCCTCTACTGCCCAGGCTTTCTTCAAACTGCACCACACGACACAACAAACTCAAAGAACCTCACAACTCATCAGGGCTCCAAAGTAACAGTAGCAATTTAATTTCAAATACATTAGAAATACTGTACGGTTGGCAACAACATCACACTAACTGTCCAAAACCTAGCCTAGCTCCGCCTGACTTCACACACCGTCTGTCTCTAACTTCGCCTCGTCTGGTCACATTGTGAGGTAACGTGAAGTGCAGTCTTTCTAACACACTCACTCTTATATAGAGTCTCTACCGGCCTTCTAGAATGGGATGGAACGTTCTTGGCCACTCAGAATGATCACAATCGCCATGACTTGCGTGCGTAATATTTACACACAGGTCGTTGCCGAACTGGCGTGTACTGTCACTGGTCACAGTTGACCGCTCATCCTGCACTGGACTGTGGCGATTTGAGTAGGCTAAAAACACACAGCACTACCCCCAACTGTGTCACCACCAGGTTTACAACAATATGATTTGATGCATTCTGAAAGCTTCATTTGTACATGATGATCACACCTTTATCATCAAGAGAGTTAAGCAACTATTTTCTTTTTAAAAGTAGGGATCACCACAAAAGTTGTTTTTTTTTTCCTTTTGATCACATCCACTTGGCAGAGGTGGGGACTTGTTTCACATACATTGACCATGTTTTGTACTCAGAACGCATGTATTGTAGACTTGCATCTTTTTGGGGTGAGTTTTAGTTTTATCAGACTTGTGAGCCTAGTCTAATGAAAATGGAAGCAGCCTTCCCTTCCAATAGCATATTAAGAAATACATGAAGTTTAGAACACTAGAGCATATAATAAATAAAAACACACACAAAAATATAAATCTAGAGAGGATTAATTTACTTCTGTTATAGAATTTATTTATCTTAAAATATATTGTGTTATATAATTATCTAAGTCACTGAGCCTTGTGGAGTTATATGTCATTCAGTTTTGTAGTGTTTATGTCACCCAGTCTCATCAGTCACATGTCTGTATGTAAGCCATTAGCCATGGTGTTTTTCAATGAAAGTAAGCTTCTCTATACCATTTAGCTATGGTTTGTCTGCCCCTCAGCCATGGTGTCTCTGCCTAAAGGCAGCACGGAAAACCAACTCCTAGATACCCCCTCCCCCCCACCGGTCCACAAATGAGATTGGACCAAAAGCGCTCTGAGCATGCTATAAGCATGAAAGTAGCGCTATATAAAAGCTATAATAATAATAATAAGTCAATGAACAATTTGAACTAAATATTCAATATTCACTAATTCAAATAAAGTCTTTATAAAAGAAACATAATTATATTTAAGGTCCTAATCACCTTATAATCCAAGCTGTCTGAACAATTAAACACTACACACCATATAGCCAAAGCTTTAGCCAAATCTTTAGTTGTTTCAGTCTTTCCAGTACCAGCTGGACCTACAGGTGCTCCACCTAGATCAAGTTGTAGGGCTCCCATAAGGCAGAGATGGCATCTGTCCTATGAATGAGCAATGTGGCATGAATAGAAAACTAAAGATAGAGATGGTTGCTGTTTTAATGCATAAACTAGAAAGATGAAACTTATCCTTCTAGGAGGGAGAAAAAATTTTGTCAATGTCTCTATGATTGTGCTTTGATTGTGCTTATAACTATTTGTCAAAAAGTAACATCTGGCATCACTTACAGATTTTGAGCTCCCATTCTACTAGATTACTAATGAATAAGGTACTAATATGTTAATCATAAAATCTTCAGGCTAGTTAAGCAACTGAGAATTTACAATTTAAAAGTAGGGATCTACACAAAAGTGGTAGCTGTTTTTTTTTAAACTAAAAGCATTGCTATTAAGTTTATTTAAAACTAAAGAATTTATTAGCAATTAATTCTGTTGTGTTCAGTAAATTTGTTAAACGTGTTTGCCCAGTTAATAATCATTGATGAAATGGATATGTCAACTTAGTTATTCAAATATTTTATTTTTTTAATTCAATAGAAATATCCACTTGAATCCTCAAATAGTCAGGTAGGCATGTTCTGAAAATTAGTCAGGTCATGTCATATTATTCAAATGTTTTATCCTGACATTAATTCAAATGTTTTATCCTATCAATTGATCAAACAAATATGCCTGTCACTTGGAAAAATATAAATAGTCCAACGATACCCATATCAATAAACTTAAAGTCAGAGGTGTAATCACTAGTCTAGGACAGGCTCCAAGGTACTCATAGCCATAGGTGTAGACAGCAATTGACATTCAGACAACACAGTTGTCCACTTCCATATTCCAATAATATCTGAGTTGTTTTTGCCATTCAAAACTTAAAAGTTCTGATACCTGTCAACACAAGTTTTGTTGTTTCTTCATTTAACAAACAAATGAAAGAAGGCCAAAGAGATTCATGAATCTAGTAGATCAAAAGAAATGCCACACCAAAAAACTTGGCTAAAGAGATTTTAAAACTGCCAGCAGCTACAACTTACAACTTGAAATATATATAAGATATATTTCCTCTAGATTGTAAATGTTTTGAATGCACATGCAATGTTTCCATTCATGTGCAGAAAAGAAAATGTTTTTGTTTTGTTCCTAGCATTATACTGATCCCCAGAAAGATTTTTTATTTATATGCAGATGATAATGACACAGACCTAAAGAGACTAAAATGAGTCCTATAGTTACAAATGTAAAAGAGGTAAAGCACTGTGCTACATTTCATCACCATTACCGAAACTATTCTTTATTTTTAAAAACAAAAAATTTTCCCAAAACACAGTTTGTAAAAGCGAAAGAATGAAACTGTAACTTGTGATTTTCCTTTCTATCTTTTTAAAAAGAAGATCTTGTGTTTATTTAAACGATGTTTTTCTAAATGCTCTTTTTTTTTTTGACCATGAAGTCTTGAGTGCTGATTAATATAGGCATAATTAACCACATTTGGGACAATTAGGATTTTGTCTTTTTTACAATGGATTACCGTTTTTAAAATTCCATTTGACTGATTAATTTGTAAAGCTTTGATTTTTTTTCAGACATACTATTTTTAAGATATTAGCTATAGATATTACATTCTAATACAAGATTTTAAAGCTTTTGGTAATCTCAGGGCTGCATGTAAAACATTTCTGTTACCTCAAGGGTCACACAAAATGGTCTTTCTTTTTGCACAGCATGGAGGGATAGATAGGGTACTTGGGGCACTATAAGGTGTTGTCATTACAGATTTTACAATGAATACATTTCATTTAAAAATATTTTTAATGCACATTTCACCAGTCATCTTTTAAGAAGAGGTCTTTGTTGCATGAAGCAATATGTATTTTCTAATGATGTCAAAAAAATTGATTTAGCCATCAAATGGAATTTAATAATATTAGGAAGATGAAAAAGTTCAATGTCAAAAAATGTCTGACCTGTTTTTTCACCATTTCTGAAATTATGTCCCGTGCATGAACATTGATTGTAATAAGAGCGCAGAGTGTAGCTCGTGCCAGTTTAGGAAGTTCTCCTCTCACTGCCCCAGCTAGAAGATTTAACTCCTGTTGATAGAAAGTGATTTTGAAAGTACTGATATATTTTAAGTGCTGATACATAATGGTAGAAAAGATAAGTTTTGTGAAATATAAAATCAAATAAAAAATTTTACTGTAAAGCTTCTTTGTTCGAAGTCCCTTATTCCCCTGATAACTGTTCGAGAGTCTCTAAGAATAGCTGTGACATCACGGGTCCACATCATTTGACATATTGTTAGAACAACCTAAGAACAGAATTGATGTTGAAGAACAATGATAAAAATGGTTAGCTCTATCATATACAAAAGTCTGAGATCAATATGTGTCTGAACTCCAACATAGCAGCAAATGAATTCATTAAGTTTTTCCAAAGCGTAGGACAAATACAAATTAATGAAAGTAGAAATAAAGATGTAAACTCAGAAATCCAAGATAAAATTAAAGAAAACAATCCAGCTTACTCCTTGGGAATGACCACTAATCTTAAAATGAAGGAACTAGATGAATCCCTAAAAGTCCTCAAACCAAAACAAGCCCCGGGCCCAGACAAATTATCAAATGACATGCTTCTTCACTTGGGTCCTCAAGCCAAAAGAAAACTGCTACAAATATTCAATGCTAGCTGGAAATCTGGCAGAATTCCAAACTTCTGGAAAAAAGCCATTATGATCCCTATAATAAAGCACAGCAAACCAAGAAATAAACTGGATAGCTACCGTCCCATCATCCTCACTAGCTGTACTTGCAAACTGATGGAAAGAGTGATAAATAGAAGGCTGACATGGATCCTTGAGTCAAATAACCTACTCACTGAAGCCCAGGCTGGCTTTAGAAAAGGCAGATCAACAGAAGATCATATTGCCTTCATCACACAAGAAATAGAAGACGGCTTTCAAGAAAAGAAACCAACAACAATTGTGTGGGTTGACTTAGAAAAAGCATTTGACAAAGTCTGGGAACAAGGTCTCTTGCTCAAGCTAATCCAGCATCACATATCCCACAGAATGTACAACTGGATAAAGGAATACCTAAATAACAGAAAAGCCTTAGTTTGCATGCAAGGACAAAGAAGCCACACAGTGGGTATAAAAAATGGCATCCCCCAAGGAGGAGTCCTATCCCCAACAATTTTGCTAATATTCATAAACGATCTAAATCAAAACCTACCCAAAAAAGTTAAAAGCAGCATGTATGCAGATGACCTTGCCTTAATTAGCACAGAAGAATATGTAGGAACATCGAAATTTCGATTACAAGATGCTCTTGATAATTGGTCCAAAGACTGGGGCATGTCCATTAACACAAAAAAGACAACATATACCATATTCTCACTGTCAACAAAACAACAAACAATAAAATTAACATTAGATAAGGAAGCTTTAGAAAAAAATGACAGCCCTACTTATCTTGGAGTCACCTATGGCCCGAGACTAACCTGGAAAAACCAAATAGATAAAACACAGAGTAAAAGCATCCAGAGACTATCCCTCTTGAAAAAATTAGCTGACACAGATTGGGGAGCTAATCACAACATCCTGAAAAAGACCTATACCAGTTATGTAAGACCTGTACTAGAATATGGTGCCACAGCATGGGGCTCAGCAGCCCAAACCAACCTAAGAAAAATAGACAAGGTTCAAAATATTGGTTTAAGGATAATGACAGGAGCAATCAAAACAACACCCATTAGAACTATGGAGGAAACCGCTGCCCTGATCTCTCTGGATGAAAGAAGAGAAATAAAAATCCTTTCCCAATTCACTAAATTGGAAACCTTTGAAAGGCACCCACTTAGAACAAAAATCCACAAAACTGGCACAAAAAACATCTCAAAAGGACCAATTTCATACAGGAATCTCTAAACCTAAAAAAGAAACACCAACTTGAAAAAATTACTCTGGAATCCTCGATACACTATAACGAATTTCCACCCTGGGACGAAAGCCCTATTCCTACTATAAGGGACCATATTGAAAACATAAAAAGAAAATCTGATTACAGACCAACAGAGCTCAAGGAAATAGTGAACTGTTTTCTACATACCAATTACCCTAGCAATCAGTGGATCAGAGTTTACACGGATGGCTCATCCCATAAAGCCACCACAAATGGAGGAGCTGGAATACTTATCGAATGGCCAGATGGAGGAAAACTAGAAAAATCCATTGCAACTGGAGAGCTCTCTGACAGTCACAGAGCAGAAAGGGAAGCACTAGCACTAGCTGCTACCATGCTAGCAAATCATCCAAGTTCCCCTCACAGTCAGATTGTCTTGCTAACCGATGCAAAAACAACCCTCCAAAGCTTGCAAAACTCTGATTCCTCTTATATTAAAAACCTCAGAACAGCACTTACAAAGCTCAACAACAAGAGCAAAAAAACTGTTATTCAATGGATATCAGCCCATATACAACTAGAAGGAAATGAGAAGGCTGACACACTCGCCAAGAGTGGGAGAACTAACTCTCAAATAAACTCTGCACTCTATCCAGAAGAAATGAAGAAATTAATTGTAAACAAAATAAATGAGAAATGGACGAGCTCTCATCCAAATCACAAAAAAGATGAAGCTTACTATAAGCTATCCCGACAAAACCAACGTCTAATCTTTCTCAGGACCGGACACAACAGAATGCGACAACACATGCACCGGAAGCTCAAAATTGGAGCCAGTGAAATCTGCCCATGTGGAGTATCACCAGAGAATGCCGACCACGTCCTCCAAAACTGCTCTCTTTACCAAGAGGCCCATATAAGACATTGGCCCCAAATCACCCCAATAGAAAGAAAACTATATGGAGAGCTCCCTGATTTGGAAACCACCGCGCAGTTCATCTCATGTATTGGTCTAGTCATATGAACACTCCAACATAACAATGAGAACGATGAAGAAGAAGAAGAAGAATTAGTTATTAAGAGTTACGAGCAAAGTAATCCCTCTTACAAAAAAGGAGGGATTGTCTTTTTTTTTACAACTTTTTTTTATGTTACTTGCATACTTAGAATGAGAACAATACACTGACCTAGACAAGAATAGTGAAAGAAAGAGGGACAGAAGGAAAAAACAAGAGAGACATAGAGAGAGGACAATGGAAAATTCAAGCTAAACTAAGCAACAAGACCTAAAAGACAGTGGTCTATGTCTAGCAGAATAGAACAAACTAAATGTTGATGACTAGCGTACTGATTAACTATTGATAAAGATTTTGAAGTTAAACTATTCTTATTTTGCATAGTAAACAAATTTATTTTTTTACTGTAATGCAATGAAGAAATGTATTACCTAACAATTTTCTAAATGGCAACAATGGTGGAGGAATCCTCTAGAAACTCTTTCCCTTCATAATTAGAATCAGGATTTCTTTTGACAACCACTAGAGGTAACTGTCTTGAGTGATTCTAGCCGCTAGGAGATCATCCACGCTGGAACAGACACAACATTAAGATTGATCTACTCCATTGTGACATACTGACAAAATGTAAATCACATGTAACTAGACTTTATATATAAATGCAATTAAATGGTGAGGATGTCTGCCTGGTTGTGTGATATGTACATCAGTCTGATCTCAATGCTTCCCACACCAAGGCTGCCTTCACAAGAAGGTTTGGGCTAGTCTTCATTTCATCTCATATTATACTGACTACATGTTTGTGTAAACTCTTAAAAATTTCAATACCTCAAACTAGCTAGATCTAACATGGACTCATTACTTTTTTTTTTTTATTTAAATACACAAAACTTTATTCTTGGCTAGTGGTCTATGTTCTCCTATAAGGTTGTTAAAGTTTGACATTTAATGCTGAGGTTGACTGAAAGAAAAACCCAAGTCTTTGAGAGAATAGAACAGAAAAATACAGGGTATCAAATACCAGGAAAAGAAGACTGGCTGGCAAAAAGGAGGAGCTCCTCAATACTGTGAAGAGATGAAAGCTGATGAGCTGGTTTGGTCATATTGTAAGACATGACTCATTGCCTAAAATCCTTCAAGGTACAGTGGAGGGAACATGAAGAAAGGGTCAATCTGGCTGGATAACATAAAATAATAGATCTTAATATCCTGCTAAGAACACTTGCTGATGAGGTAAAGTGGAAGCATTTGGTTATATGAGCTGTCACAGTACCCCTAGACCAAAAGTCAAGGGACAAATGAAATGAAGTGATAGGGAAAAATGAATGACTAGATTAAAGCACAAATAGAACAAATAAACAACTAGATTAACACATTAATAGTAACTACCAATACGTCTATAAATAACAAGAAACAGGATCAGTTACTGATAATACTTTAGATACTGTACCTCCAAATACTTCCAGTCATGTAACAGACCAATGGGAAATGAGCTAATGTATCCAGGAACAAAGCGTCAGGCCTGAAACATTTAAAAAAAAAACAAAAGGCTATTATTAAAATATTCACTTTATTAAAAAAATGCTAAAAAATTTTGATAGACAATACTAATTCAAGATATTTCTTTATAAACCCATACTAGTAAAAACAACTAAAAATGAAAAGATGTGACACGAAAAAAAACTACTATATTTTGTGCAGAAAACTACGCCATAGGACGATCCCAAGCCCAGCTGAGAAAGGAGGAAGTTTGGGCATAGGGAAAAACCTTTAGCTTCAGTAATAACAAATGGCAAATAAACAGAGGTCACAGACCTGGAAGAAGATGGACCTCCAGCTTGAAGGTTTAAGATGGGCAAGACATGGGAGGGGGAGTCAGTGGCTGAATAGTTAAGTGCTTAGCTTCAAAACCTGGGGATTTTTAGGGCACCCCGGAGTCCACCCAACTCTAATGGGTACCTGAATTTAGTTGGGGAAAGTAAAGGTGGTTGGTAATTGTGCTAGCCACATGACACCTTTCTTATTAATTGTTGGCCAAAGAAACAGATGACCTTAACATCATATGCATCAAGGTCTGAAATGGGAACTTTACCTATTTTTTTTAAGACATGAGAGCAGTTGGAGAGACTCGCCCAGAACTGAGACTCCTAAAGGAAGATGGTTGGTAGCCTATGCCACAGACAAGACAACAGGCAGAGATGAGATGATGAGACCTAGGAATTTTTTTTATTTCATTGCCTATACTTATAAAAATATTTTATTATACTTACTGGTCTTCAAGTAACACAACTATTGGACTGAAAGCATATGGGTCAATGGAAGAAAATCACAAGGGAATGATAAAGTTGAATATTCCTCCTGAAGCATGCTCTGCCAAGAGTTTAACTAACTGGTTAAATCACCTGGTGGCATTCTTGTAAGCACAATGTGGAAAGACCTGACAAATAAAACACAATGACTGGATAACAAAAGTACATTATAACATTGATGTGTAAGTTGTTCAGAAACTGAACTTTATATGTAGTGTAGACCAAAGTTACTGCCCTTTGATAAGTTCAATTTTTTCTCAATCAAGAATTCAACATTGTTATCCAAAAACATCACAGAGATAGATGAACCAGTATTTCTTCTTCTTCTAGCCAGCTTTAGTGCGGCTGAGCTGTGAGCTCTTTTGCAGACTGTGCCAAGGAAAAAAAAGTGTGCTGTTTTCTTCAGTTGTTCAGCACTGCCGTACATGGGGTGTTGGTTTTATTGGGCTGTAGTGGAAGTAGGGTCTGCCTAAGGTGGATTAGGGAAGGGCATTCAAAGAGGATATGGTTTACGGTTTCAAAGGGGTGGGTGCAATGTCTGCAAAGGGGTAGTTGTGTGGAGTTCATTTTGCTCAGGTGGTAATTTAATAGTGGTGTGTGTCCTGTTCTTAGTTGGAAGATTGTAGATTGTTCTTTGCGGGGGAGGAAGTTAACACTGTCCAGTTTGTTAGGAGTAGTCATTTCTCTGTACATGGCTCTGCCTGTGTTTCCTGATGCCCATTGGTTGAGCCACTCCTCTTTGTGATTGTTGACTAACATTGACCTTAGGGTGAGGTAGTTAACAGGTCTATCTGGTTGTTCCATAGATGAACCTGACTTTGATAGCTTATCTGCCTTTTCATTTCCCATGATGTCAATGTGTCCAGGGATCCACTGTAGTGTAATATTGATATTTAATTTTGATATAATCTGGTGGATTATCACAATGAGTGTTGTCAATTCTCTTGGGCTGTTTGAGGTGCTGCTGTTAAGTGCTTGCAGAGTAGATTGGGAGTCTGTAAAGACAACAATATCTGATGGTGGTTGCACTCCTTCATATAATTTGTTTTCCACTGTCTGGAGTGCTATGGTAATTGCCTCAATTTCGGCTTGGAAGTTTGAGCAGTAATCACCACAGGGTGCGCTTATCTCAAGTGTTTATTTTTAGGGAAGACCAGGAAGGCACCAAGACCAGCATTGATGGTAGCTTTGAAAGCCGATCCGTCTGTATAAATATGGATAGCTGTTTTTTGATAGCTTTCGATTGTTTCAAGCGTGCCTACTTTGAGCTCCAGTGGATTTGATTCTTTTGTTAAGGTGTTATTTAGTAAATGTGTTTTGATGGTTGGTTGTTTGTAGTTTAGTCGGGGTGTAATGTTTGAAAACCTGGTAATTTTTTCTCTTTTATTGGGTAGGTGGTGTTTTAGGGCTAGTTCGTCAGTAAGTTGGATCAGAGTCCTTTGCTTTTTTTGGTTGTTTTTCCTATTTCTCTGTGTTAGTAATTTATTTGGATGATCGTCCTCCAACCTTCTGTCTCTCAATAGCTTCTAATGCTGCTCTGTTGCGCCTTAACTTAAGAGGTTCAATATTGGAGTCTATTTCACAGGCTGCTGTGGGAGTAGTTCTCATACCTCCACTAATTAGCAGCAAGGCTTGGTTTTGGATTGTATCTAATGATGATTGATAGGTTTTGTTGGCAGCTACTTGTATGGAGAGACAGTTATCCATTACAGATCTGACATATCCAGTGTATAACTGTCTTAAGGTTTTCTTTTCAGCTCCCCAGGATATTCCTGCTAGGTGTTTTATTATGTTTAATCTTTGTGATGCCTTTTCTTTTAAATCTGCCATAAAGTGTTTTAGAGACAGTCTTTGGTCTAGTTTTACACCAAGATATGTTGGATTTTCTTCTTTATTTATTGGCTGAGAGTCTATTTTTAGGATGTAGTTTCTTTTTGCTGTTTTGTTGCTGTGGCTAAAGATTGAATAAACTGACTTTTCTTTTCAGTATTTCCATTTTCCATAATTTTGAATATGTGGAGATAGTTGTGAGGGCTCTATTTAGTTTGGATCTAGTCAGCACTGGATATTTCTCTGTAGTCCAAATTAAAAGGTCATCTGCATAAAGTGCCTTATTGACCAAAATGAAGTCCGGGAGGTCATTCATGAAGATTAGAAAGAGAGTGCAGCTAAGGGCTGAACCTTGTGGTAGTCCTTCTTCCAAACTTTTTTTACTAGAGATGGCACCTTCGAGTCGGGTTTGAATGGTTCTGTTTTTTAAGAATGCCCTGATCCAGCTGTACATTTTTCCATGGATGCCCATTTTTTTCATCTTCAAAAATAGACCTTTTCTCCACACTTTATCATAGGCTTGCTGCAAATCTATAAATATTGCTGTAGTGTGCTTGTTTTCATAAAACCCTTCCACTGTGTCCTGGATAAAATGAAAGAGGTGGTCTTCTGTTCTACTTGCTTTCCTGAAGCCAGCTTGTGCATTGTGGAGTGAGCAAGTACTTTCTAGCCACCAATAAAGTCGGTTATTGATCATTTTTTCTGCCATTTTGCCAATGTTGGATGTTAGAGATATTGGTCTATAACTTTTTGGGTCTCCAGGTGGTTTATTTTTCTTTAAAATGGGTATTATGTTTGCGGTTCTCCATTCCTGTGGTATGTCTCCAGTTTTCCATGTATGGTTGATAAAGTTAAGTATACAGTTTTGGGCCCGTGGTCCTAGTCCCCGAATCATTTCATTTGTTATTTTATCGGGTCCAGGGGATTTTCTTGACTTGAGGCTTTTTAGGGCAGTATTGAGCTCATGTAGAGTGAAGGGAGTGTCAAAGATCTGACAGTTGACTGTTGGAGCTTTTTCTTCTTTCTTTAAGATATTACTGAAGGCCTGGTCCAGTTGTTTTCTTGGCTTTGACTTGTTAATGCTGGCAAAATATTTATTGAAGGTTTCAGCCTTTTTAAGGTTTTCTGTTATTATGTCGTCAGTGCCTTTTATAGGTTGGGGGTTTGTTATTTGTATGAACCAGTATATGACACATTGTTAGCAGGAAAAACATGTTTTGTTATTTTACAGTATTTTTTTAGACCTACTATTATTTGACATATTATTTATATTTGCAATCTTACTGTACTATCTTAAGCCCTACAAATCCAGAATTTCTCTATCTTTATTAGACAGAGGTTTGTTAGAGTATGCATTCTAATACATCCTAATTATCTTGGCCATAAAGTATGTTGTGAGAGACATAAGGTTATATTATAAGTGTGCTTAGAAAAATTGAAGCTTTCGTCAGAGTATTCATTTTATATGACAGGGTTGTTAGCCCTGTGCACAACCGTCTGGGGGAGTGAGCCTTTTGCCTCTATCAATAGCTGCCTTTTATTTTTGTGTAAGCTGCTCTAACCCTTTGTAGATCCCTCCACATCCTGCAAGGCAGCAAATTTGATTTTGCTTCACCAAGGGTATGTTATATTATGAGAGTGCTAAGAAAAATTGAATTTTTCAAAATAACAACTAAGATCTAAGTTTACCTTTCCCAATTTCCCCATTCTAAGCAGCACAAAGATCTTGGTTCTAGCCTGATGTGAAAGTTTGTTTTGCCAAAACCTGATGACATTGTCATGGGGGGATGTCAATTGTAAATCTGAAAAAAAATATTAAAAATATATATATATAAATATGAAAATAGAGACTTTATTGTACAGATGTCCTTGTTGGAATGAAAAATGTGGAATGCGGAATATACACGCATTAATTGTCTGTCATCATTTAGTCATTAGAACAATGAAATAAAGAAGGCTACATTTAGACACCATATTTCAAGTTGCTAAGAACTTATTGTATTTGCCTATGATTTTGTCTACCCTGACATAATCTAACCCTTAGTCCCAGCTGTTTCATGTCTTTGAAAAATGTTTGTTGTGAGTTTGCCAAAGACTAGTGATGCTCAGTTTCCATCATCATCATCACTCCTTTGAGTTCCTCATGGAACATAGGGCCTCGACAAAAACATGCCACTCTCCACAGTCTCTTGCTAGTTTTTTAATGGTTTCCCAGCTCTTACCGGTCTTCTCTGCTTCTTCAAGTACACTGCGTCGCCATGTTCTTTTTGGTCTTCCTCTGAGTCTTGTTCCCTGGGGGTTCCACTCTAAGGCCTGCCTAGCTCTGTTGCTGGTATCTTTTCTAAGGGTGTGACCAATCCATCTCCACTTCCTCTCTAAGATCGGCACTTCTATATTTTTCTGTCCACTCATCTTCCACAGTTTGGTGTTTTCTAATTTGTCATACCAGTGTATTTTTTAGGATATTTCTCAGGCATCTGTTGATGAAGGTCTGTATTTTTTTTTTGTTGTGGCTTCAGTTGTTCTCCATGTTTCAGAACCATACAGTAGGACAGCCTTGACATTAGAGTTAAAGATTCTTAGTTTAGTCTTGTTTGAGATGTGAGGAGATTTCCAGGTTGGTTTTAACTGTAAATATCTGACGCGCTAGATGCACACCTGATGCACATACCTTGCCATGGTGTGACAGCTTGAGTGCCTCAATGACCCTCAGAGCTATACCGGTGGGAGCTCATCACTCCTGGCAGGTACTACCAAGCCAGACAGGTCTGTTAGGAAAGAGGCCAGACAAAAGGTGCATCCCCCTTCCCGGGACACAGGGATTGTTTGATAGGCTAACAACCTGTCCATTGAAAAAATAGTGTTATAGAAACCAGAACAAAAACACAAACACTAAACATTGTCAGAGGCGAAAGTAGAGCTCCACAAAGGAGACTTATGAAGCTATGCAGGGAAAGTCGAACGAATCCTGTGAGGCCGACCACTCTACTTAAACCAATGAAAAAGAAACACTTCCTTATTCAGAAGGCAGCATTTAACTTGGGAACATGGAATGTCCGTACTTTACTAGAACCAGGTAGATGTGCACAAATTGCAAAGGAAATGGCCAACTACAAACTACAGATCCTGGGAATGAGTGAAGTTCGATGGAACACATTCGGTGAAACAAGACTGCAATTAGGAGAAACCCTTCTCTTCTCTGGAAAGGAAAAAGAAGATGACTTACATGAAAATGGTGTAGCACTACTACTAAACAAGGAAGCTTTCAAAAGTCTCAGTTTCAGAACAAATAATTAGAGCAAAATTTTTGTCTAAGTTCAAAAATGTTCATATCATTATGTGCTATGCTCCCACCAACCTTGCAAGTGATACCGACAAAAATACATTTTATGACCAACTGCAAAGTATAGTTGACAAAATACCTACAAGAGATGTTTTGATCCTCATGGGAGACTCGAATGCCAAAGTGGGAAGTGACACAGAGAGAGAGAGAAAAGTATGGGCACCCAGGGACTTGGCATCATAAATGAAAATGGAGAAATGTTTGCAGACTTCTTCACATTTAATGAATTAGTTATAGGAGGCAGCATTTTCCCCCACAAAAAATGCCACAAAGTGACATGGGTTTCACCAGACAATAAAACAGAAAATCAAATCGACCACGTTACCATACGGCGGAACTGGAGAAGCACATTACTAGACTTTACCGCTTAGCCACTGTGCCTTCAGCTGAGGCTTGTGGGAAGTTTTTTGTGTTAGGGTGAATAGATTGTGCAGGTTTTCCCTTATAACCCTCCACATCATATTGTGGAAGTCATGACCACCTGCAACCCTACCATATCCTAGAGGCCTCTGAAGTTTTGTGGGAGAAAGACGAAAAAAACCTGCATGTCATTTGCCAACATAACCCATGATTAAAGATTACTTACCTCAAGCCTTTCTTTATCATGTGGTAGTCTAACTATTCATTTGTGTTTGTTTTTGTGTTTGTTTTGTTATAAGTTCTATGCCATGAGAATCAAAGCGAAATAGCTGACAAAATTAAACTATTTTGTTATTCAATTTTAAAAAATTTAGCCACATATCTCTTTGCAAGTTGATATGATTCAATCTTCTGTAAAATGACTCCCAAGCTGAGGTTATCTCATCAAATCTGTAGTAGTTTTGTTATTTTATAAGAGGCTTAAAGTACAACTCTTTTAAAGTGCTATTAATGGTCCTATATTTAAGCAATGGCCTCACCTCTATTTTAGGATTACCATAAAACTCATTCAGGAAGTCTATCAGGCTGTCAAGAGATAATGTTGTAGAACAGACAATCACATGCTTCTTGATCTTAGATAGACCCAAACTGTAGTCTCCACCACAGTTAACTCTTTCCATGTATGTGGCTAAGATTCCTTGAATCTAGAATGGATTTATAACAATGAACCAGTTAGAAGAAATGAGTTAAAATGTTTGAGTTCCATTGGAATGTTTGTAGTAAAGTAAAGTATCCCTTTACTTAGCTAGATTGGGAGACTTGAGTATGATTACATGGCTAGGTATAAAAACAAAGGCCAGGGTAATGGTTAGAATCATAAAGAGTTGGCCCAGCCTAATGTCAGGGGAAAATTCTCCATATCCAACAGTGGAGAACATGACAACAACAAAACAGAAAGACTCAAAAATTGTGAAGTTTGTGCTGCTGCTTCCTCTCTGAATGTGTTGAATAGTGCAGTATACTTAAGGGAAGGAAATCAAGGAGAAAACTTCAAGTTAACTCAAGTGTCAACTTATTTATATTTATGTTTATTACTGACAGAAAATAAGGCAAGCTATTGACTCTAGAAACTGGGTCAGAGAATACATGGTCACTTAATTTTAACTAATCATATATTCAAATAAACTCATGTAACTCTATCAAAAACTAAATTTATAGTGCAATTTCTAGGCTATATTTTACATTCTGTAGCACTATATGGCTATACAGTACATATATTTCACAGTATACAGCACAATACCTAGGCTATATCTAGGCTACAAAGCACAATAATTAAATATTAGTATATAAATCTATATATATAAAAATATATATATATCTATTGAATTAGATACTAGTAATGCAGATGAATGCCTGCCTGTTCATGTGGTCATTGATCATGCTGTTTGTTGCTTTTACATGTTTCTGATATTCCTTCAGATTTGAAAATTTATTACATCCTAACACAAACCTCCTAAGAATTGCAAGAGATGATGACAGGGGATAGTGAATTCTCAAGTGAAGCAGTATGAGTCCAGAATAGATAGAGAGTTTAGTATGGCAGTACAGCAATTTAGAGTTTAGTAAAGCATTTTTAGCCAGTGTATCCTGTAGCCAATTGTGTAGTATTGGATGTGATTTGTTTGTTATTAAGAACCACATTATTTTGGAACTCTTGTTGTCAAGTTCTTGAGTTGGATGTGTTGTGTTGATCTGTGTTTTACAGAAGGCCTGTTGGAGAGAATCATTACAATATATAAAACCAAACAAATAAATTTATTTCCAAAAAATATTGAGAGAGGATTTGTTTTTCAGTAGCCTCACATGCTAAATAAAAAAACAAGTGATGTTGACAAACAGTAGCACCGTCTGCTAAAGTAATGTCACTGACATAGTTTGGTTTGTTAGGTGGAGATCATTCTGCCAGAAAATTATTGTGTTATTTCATTAGTGTGATGGTCTGGAGAATCAAAGGGAACCTTATGATACTTTTATTTTTTTTAAGACAAAGATCATTGTCTCAGAATGTATTGGAAAAAATGAACTATTTGGTTCATTATTAAGAGTTGCAGACACAGGAGAATAATAATAAAACTTCCTTTGCTAAGCAGATCTTAAAATAGCCTATTGGCTGAAATAAAAGGAATGACTAGCAGCAGGCTACAAGCATTTTATAGCACCCAGCACATACTTAGAAGCAAAAGTAAAGTGTATATCAATGAAAAGAAAAAAAAAGTATATATAAACATCATAAGACCAGTAGCCATGTATGCAAGTGAGACCTGGGCACTGACAAAAACTACAGAAACTCTGCTAAATACTTGGAGATAACAAATCCTTAGAAAAATGTATAAAAAAGATCAGATTACATTGGGAAGATTTGCCAAAAAGAATGTCAGAGAACAGAGGAGCGAAAAAAGTATACCAACAAAAAACAAAGGGCAGAACATAAATAAAATGGATTGAAGATATAGCGACAGATCTACAACAACTTAGAGTTTCGGCATAGAGATAAAAAGCTAAAGAGAGATCTGAATGGAAAGATTTTACTCTAAACTACATACTAAATTTAAAGCAACGATATTTTAAGAATATTATAGACTCATGATTCTTGTTCTTGAAAAGCATACTCTCTGAAGAAGCTGAAAGGAGAAGGTGACAACAACAAAGACAGTTGACAGCCATTCTCTGATTCTGAGACTAAGAATAAGACTACTTAAGTTAAAGATCTCTAGAGATAGATTCAAGTCATATCAAAGTTATCATAGTAATCTTTATTGTTATAGACTTAATTAAAGATCTAGATTGATTCAAGTCATATCAAAGAATTCTTAGTAATCTTAACTGTTATAGATGTAGTTAGATCTAGATGTCTTTATGAATCATATTATTGTCACATTGACTATCATGAATACTGTTGCAGGCATTTCGCAGCAATGAGTTTATTCAGACTCTATTGACTAGATCTATAGGATATAGATGTAGTGATAAACCTAGTTATCAGGACATCATATATGTGATTACATAATGTGATCATCATATAGATTATACATAATGTCATAAATCGTACAGACTTAGTCATAGGTTAGACTAAATTTCTAGATGCATTAAGATTCTACATCATGCAACAATACAGCATTACACTTTACAGGCAGCACTTTCACTTTCTTACTAAGTGTTATTGTAATACTAGAATACCTAGATCTAGTACTAAGTAGTAGGGACCACATTGATCTAGATTTCTATATATATAGAATATAGACTTATAGATTCTATCTAGATCTATATCATAGACTAATGTTGGCATGGGTGTGTGAGTTACTGTGAGACTGAACTCTTAATCTGTGACTGTGACTCACTGTAAACTGTAAGTGTTACTCACTGATGTCAGTGTCGTCAGTGATGAGTGTGAGTAAGAGACTGTCTCTAACTCTTAACTTAACTCAGACTGTCACTGTGAGTCACTGTAGTTACTATAGTAGTTTATTTATTTCGGACATTACATGAATTCGGACATTCGCTGTTTTTTGTGGTCATTAAATAATTATTTTAATATGTATTATAAAACTAGCGCGCTGTATAATGTGCTAGTCCATTTTCCAATGATTCTGACCCAATTTCCTTCCATTTAGCTGTCTTTTTATGTAAGAAAAACGAATTTCAAATTTGTTAGTCAGGTTGTTGTTTTTTCCTATGTTACCCGGATGACTTTACCTCTTCTTAGAGTTAAGACTTTTTTTTTGATTGGCTAAGTCTATACTAATGAGCCCGGCAATATTTATTCTGTTTTTGGAGCTAATTTATTTGATTCATAAGCCAAGTTTTCTAATTCCATACCAAAAAAAATTAATACGGTGTCCGAATTAAATTACGATTTTCTTACCAAAATTTATTTCGGACAGCCAGTTTTGGACATCAATAAAAATGATCTTATATTATATTTGCTTGTTTGTTGTTGTTTTTTTTAATAGAGAATCAATGGGCAAATGTTTGGAGTGAGCTTGGTACATTGAATGAAGTTAAATGCTTAGATCTAGACCAGTGGTTCCCAAACTTTTTTCTCTCGTAGACCCCTTGCCTTGTTTTCTGGTTTTCGGTAGACCCCCTGTATAACTTACAAATTTTTTCAAATTCAACAACATTGTTTTACAAATAATTTCTTTCTGTAGTGAGTTGAAAAGTGAAAAAGTAATTTAAAGCTACATATTAAATTATAGAGATCTATCTTTTTTTTATTGATAAAATTCAAATTGAAACCAATTAAAATAAAAATTAATATGTACTGCAGGAATCACCAAACAAACTGGAAATGTCTTTTTGCAGGTTTATCATCCGTTGCTACAGATGTGTTTCAAACAGGAATTTGTTGTTCAATGAAGTAGTGCTTCAAACATTAAATATTAATTATTTAATAAAGTTTTCGCAAAGAGCAGTTTCTGGCGTATTTCTTGATCTTTCAAGTGTTGCTCATATATTGAGTCCGCAAACATGTTATCACTATTAGGAGAAGGGGCGAAGCCAGTAAGCGTCAAGCATGAAGGGCTCATTAGCCTTGGCTGGCTACCCACCTAGCCGAAGTAATGAATTCAAAACTCTCCTGCCTTGCAACTAAATTCAAACATGGGAAAGGTTTTGTGGGTCAATCCTGAGTAAAAAAAAAAGAAAGGAGCCGGCGACTCTAATGCAGTTTGCAACACACATCACTACACCCTGTCATAGCCTGTGACACCGCTGATCCCAAACTGTATATATGTCGTTTGCAAATAATAATAAGCTTTTAATTTTAAAACTCATGCCACTGACGTGTCCTTGAACTGTAGTGTTGCTTAAAGCAGTTCTTTTAATAATACCAGGTGTAGGTTTGTGTGAAACAGTGTTTACAACTACAACGGCTGGTAAAATCAATGTTTTACCTTTAATGTTTTACGTGCTTTGTCATAAAAAAGTGAAGTTTCCCTTTCAGATCTTGTGATGGTGTTAAGATTATCTGTTTCTTTGGCCAACGGTTAACGAGCATGGCGTCATGTGGCCAGCACAACGACCAACCGCCTTTACTTTTCCTAACATAAGTCAGGTACCCATTAGAGTTGGGTGGGCTCAGGGGAGCCTTAAAAATCATGAAATTAAAAATTCACAGAGATTCGAATCCAGGAGCCCAGGTTCAGTAGCCAAGCGCCTATTTTGCTATAAGTAAACAGATAGTGTAAGACACCCACAAACCATGATCTTCTCTATATGATGTTGAAGAGATTTTGTAGGTCTAAGTTTTTCTAATTTTTTTTGTCAGGGTGACATTGTCTCAGTTGATTCTCAAGCGTAATTAGTTTAATATCGCCATAAAAAGGCAATTGGCATGTTTGATAAGGAAGGAATGAACAATTTTAAACAATCAATGCTATACAGTTTACATTTCTTTTTGCTAAACATTACTTACATGTAGACACAATTAAGTTACTTAAATAATTATTGAAATTAAAAACAACAATTTTTCGTTTGAGTAGCAGGATAAATATTTAAAGGATTAACTTATGCACTTAATAGGATGTAAATATTAAAGTCACAGCGTGCTTAAATGAAATCTATTATCGTAGACCCCCGTGGACATCTCATAGACCCCCAATTTGTTTTTTCACTTTCATAGACCCCTTGGAAGTCTTTGTAGACCCTTGGGGGTCTATATAGACCACTTTGGGAATAACTGATCTAGACCTACTAGATAGATCTAGATTTATATAGAGAGAATATAGAGTATAGAGGATTCAGTTAGGCCTACTATACTACAAAAGATCATCTGTATTAGAAATTTATTAAATTAATAAACAAAAAAACATAAACATTCAACACACATCTAATCATGCAAAACCCCAAACATTCAACACACATAAAATAAACAAACATAAAATAATTCCAGAAGTCGGTGCAGAAATCACTATTCCAGTGACCTAATTTTGGTAGAATAAGTGTGATCATATTTTTATTTTTTGTGTTCGTATTTATGCATAGTTTGAAAACATCGTAATGATTTCATGTGAGGGGCTATGCATGGGGATCTTAAATTTTAGTTAATGTTAATATAGAATTAAAATCTGAGTTTATTGATGCCTAAATATAGAGACTGTCCGAAATAAATTATGGTGTCCGGAATCAAATAATGTGGGTCAAATGTGTCCGAATTAAATGAAAACACACAGCCTCTTTGACCTTAAATATAATAACAAATATAGGTTAGGGGAACAAATATAAGTAGTCATCCTTATTCTCCTTTAAGTTTAAGTAAAGAAGATTTTGATATACGTCATTTTCTTTTCTATGTCAAACCATTGTAAAATAATGCGCTGTCAAAGTTAAACTTTCAAATTTGGGCCTATAGGTGTCCGAATAGCATTAACTACTCTAGTAACTTACAACTTTTGAACTTATATTGAACTTACACTCATTACAGTTACACTGACTTACACTGTACCACTCGCGGCTGAGTGAGTGTACCTGGGCTGTGGTCTTCATCGCCATCGATTTATAAATGTATGAAATTTATGAATAATTCAGAAAATACTAGAGTAGATTCTAGATCTAGTAACTATAAAGGGTAATCATGAAGATGAGCGTCAAAAATTATTGATTCGCCGAAAATTCAATTTTTAAAAAAAAAATACAATTAATAAATATAAATAGTGTTTTTAAAAGATTTACTTGTAAAAAAAAAGAACTTTTATATTTATACGACTTGAACAAAAAGCATTAGCGACGTCAAGGTTGCTCAGCACGCTGCCATTTTGTTTACAATGATGTCACAGAGGTGTTGCCAACTTAGTATTCTGAGATTTTCTTTTTGTTACACTTGCTTAAACCGGTGATGCACGCTTGTTTGTAGGCATAAATTATATAATTAACTATATAAACTCTTTTTTTTCTAACAATTATATTAATAAAGTTGCAATAACACAAATATATGCTGAACTTGTTTTTGTGTGTGTGTTAATTTTTTTTTTTGTTAAGTCTATATAGCCTAGATCTAAATATAAGATGAATATTACGTTTTGTTCTGTTGTATTTAAGTCACCGGTAAAATAGTAATCATGTGGCAGTTTCTAATATTTAGGTGATTTTGGTCAATCATGGAACTATACTAATGGAACACCAGCTTCGAGTTTTTTACAAAGCCAAAGAGAGTCGAAGTGCCGTCGCGCATCATTTTTGCGCATGGTGCAATGTGGAGAAATCCATGATGATGCCAAAGAAGAGATTTACTCCGTCAGTCCCTTGCAATGGGTGTAAAACTTTCGTACGCTCTATTTGATTAGATGTGTAAAAACTTCATCCATTTTCTGACTATCTGATATAATAGATCAAATTTTCCCGAATAAGAGATCGTCACAAAAGTTATTTTTTTCGACCACCCTATAAAATGCCAAATTTTTTCAAAAAAATAGAATCTAAATTCCGAAAATACAATCTTTCAGTTTTTCTGTGTTTGGTTTATTTACACTAAATCTGGATGAAGACCTGTCTACCGTTCCGCTAAATGCGTATTTGTTACGATATACTAGATTGCACGAAATAAAAATAAAAATAGGAGGCCTAATACAGTTTTGACACTCCAAGCTACGCATTCCTAATCGTTTTTTTTTTATTATTATTATTATCGAAAGGACTAGGCTATAGGCATACACGTCTCGTGGGAAACAAAGAAAAAGTTCATCTCGGTAATATTGTAGCCTAAATAAAATGACAAAAAAAAAAAAAAAAAAACTATAGCCTAATCTAAATTGAAATAGATCTAGAGCTAGATTTTCTTGGACGAATGATACAAAATAAGTATAAATAATAAGTCATAGTTATATGAATCTGATAGATCTAAAACAAATACTGATAGTCATTCATTAATTAATTATTAGAATTACTTGACTACCAACTGGGTATTTTTATTGCCAAAATACAATGTATTTTATGTGCATTTATTAAAAACAACAACCAAAAATTAAGCGTTCGACGCAACTAGATCTAATATTAATAATATAGATTCTAGATTTAGATCCAGAAAGCTACTTCTCTAATTCAGTTTTCTAGTTTAATTCTAGTTAGATCTAGATGTCTAGACCAGTAGATCTAAATCTAGCCAGGGTTTTTGTCATGGAATAGATCTATAAACCTGCAGCCGCCTACTGATCACGATATGACAGATATCTATTACTATTGATGAGATACTCTCTCTACTTCTATATACTATATTCCTATATATGTAATATATAGATCTAGTAATCTAGTAGATCACAGTAATGAGTAAAACTCGATGTGTACTTCCGACTTTAGCTCAACAAGTCTACTCCAAAGTATACTAGTAAAGTCACAAAGTGGAAAGGATCATTATATATTCAAATAAAAAATTTTAAGGCCTAAATGAATCGAATAATCAGTCACTAATTTGACTAATCTAAATTGTTATTTTTTAATGGCAAGTGTTATTGATGACTTCACTTCTGACTTGTACACGAGTTGCAGAGATTCTAGCTTTTATTTTGATGACATGTTATGATATATCAATGATATTTAGATAAACGCAAGTACCTAGAGGAACAGAGAGAAGGACCATTTAATATAAGGCAAAGAAGTAAGATGTTTATAATCCATCAAACTCACAGAGGACATGTGTCATTTGTGATGGCATTTCATGCATTTACAGAAGCTACAAACTATGCTACAAAAATGATAGGCTTGTCTTTGATTCCTAAGACTTATGAGGAATGCTATGTTTCCAAAGGCTACTCAGCCCCAGCTGTGACCTACATATTATGCCACACTGAGCACAGGCATAACCATTGTCCACCTGTGGTAGAATCAGTTTTTTTTTTTTTACCGTCTACCCTCGGCAATTAATTTTCATTGGTGTATACCACACCTTTGTAAGTGACCTCCAGCTGTCTCGTTCTGAAGCTGTATGCAACTAGGTGCTCTCTTATTCTATGTCAGTTAAAGTAAGTTGGCGCCTAAGCTTGTCTTTAAAGCATTTCTGTGGTACCTCTTTACGTGCATATGACATGTTAGGCAAATGGTTTAGCCTATCGGAATGCCATTTCGGAAAGTATAGGTGCTTAAAATGAAACTCCAAATATCTGGACTTCCAGTTACCAAGAAAATAAGCTTAGGTTTCAAAGAGACGACACTGGCATTTCAGCTAAGACGATCAGTGAAATTAATAGCAACTTTAATTGCAGTCCACCAAAAGATAAAAAAAAAACAAGTGTGGCTTCAATAGCATTGATGATATTTAGTTTACTTTTATCTCATTTACTAGTATTACTATTTCATTGACTAAGGTTTTTTATTGTCAAATAGGCATAAGTACATGTACTAGTTCCTGCAATTTGATGAAAAATAATAATTAAATTGTGTATAGTCTATATACAAATGTTTATAAGAGATCACAGCTTAGCTTCATTTACTTAATATTTTAAAACTATGATTTTGTGTTCTGACTCTACTCTAAATAAATTATATTTTATTTTAAGAATGCAAAGTTGGAAATTCTGTTCTGATGAAAAAAAATTATTAAACTAAAGTAAATGTTTATGTTTCTTTTGTATTTATTTTTAAATTATTTATTCATTAAAAATTAATTGCTCATTAACATTTACTTGAAGTAAAGATCAAAAACACAAATTCAATACATGATCAGCTCTCAATTCACGCAGATCACAGCCCATCACTTAAATGTATTTACTGTCAATTCTACAGACTATTCATTTCAAAATGTTGCTTTAAATTGTTATATGACACAATCAAAGTACTGGCACCTCACATTGATGTAGGCCTAAAGCAGCTGAAATAATGACAAATTTTCATTCACTAACTTGTACTGTCATTTATTATCAGACGTGTTAAAACTAATATATATATATATATAATTGATTAAGCAGGAGCATCAACAAATCTTGAACAATAATTGTCTACAGAAAAACTTTATTCTTATCCAAACAATATACATTTACAATGTATTTAAACAAGTTAATTTATACAAATCTGTATGGCCTAAAGATTATCTGTATTTTGAGCATTGTGTGAATACCAAGTTACATTATTACATGAAAATAGTGTACTCATTTTTTTAAATATTCTGGGTAATAAAAATTAACAACTAATATGATACAATAAAATTGAAGCATTAGTCAAATAAAAAAAAAAATTTCACTCAAGATCTATGTGAACTATATGCTTGAAAAAAATCATTTTGAAATTAATTTAAAAAAAAAATAATTATGGTTCTTTAGTCAATGGAATGATAGCAGCAATTATTTAACAATTTCATGATTATCCATTAATCTCAATATACTTATAACTGAAACATAATTCACAAGGTTTAGATACAACCATTTGAAATAATGATTATAATTTTTTTCTTAATTTGCTTAATTCAAATCTAATATAAACAAGATTTCCTCTGTCAAGAAACTTATGATGGAACAACATGCATGTTCTTCTCAGTAAGTTTTGCAAAGGGAACTAAGAATATATGATGTTGCTTTTTTTTGCCAACATTTTAAACCTTCGCACCAGGTTTTAGTTTTAAGGAGAATGCACCATATTTTATATGTTTACTTGTGATAGATTCTTATTTTAATTTTAAAAAAGTAAAATTTCCCTTACATATCTTGCAATCTATGGGGCAGATGATATAAAGTTTATCAGTTTCTGTGCCCCATGGTTAGTGAGGGTGTCATGTACCCAGCACAACAACCAACCACCTTTTGAAAAAAAATTCCATTTCAGACCTCACAATCTATAGGGCAGATGATGTTAAGGTCATTTGATTCTTTGGCCAGTGCATCATGTGGCCAGCACAACAACCAACTATCTTTACTTTCCAAAACGAAAGTCAGCTACCCATTAGAGTTAGGTGGACTCAGGGGCACCCAAAAATCTAAAAAAATTAAATCTGAGTCTTCACAGAGATTCAAACCCATGACTCCCCAAACTGCCTTTACTTATTCCTTACTATTGCCATGTATCCTTAGCCTTTTGAATTCTGAAATTGAAAATCCCAGTCTTAATCGAACCCAGGAACCCTCAGTTCAGAAGCCAAGTGCTTTACCACTCATTCACTGCACTCCCTATTGTTTTAATGGGGCTCAGATTAATAGTTTTCAAGTACAATATCAAACAGATTTAAAAAATACTAAATCCAAACCTGTTGGCTGAATGACAGGATATACATAAATATGTATAGAGCTTACATCATAATATATATATCTTAAATTAAAATTGGTCCAAGGCTTTTATTTTGCAACATGATGGGATTTTCCTTTCTGGTGGTGCTATGCAGGAGTCCAAGAATCTCATCTTTTCTCATAACAGAAAGTTATCTAGTTATAAAAATAAATAAAAGGATTTAAAAAAAAAAATATGTGTGACGTGTTGACCATGCTAAACGTATATATGTTATTAAGTATAATTATATAATTTTGCCATTCTAAAAATAGTCTGTACCTAAAAGGAGCTACTGTGTTAATGTGTAGACATGGCCCTGACCTTAATAGTTATGAATTATTACTAAAGGTGAAGGCAGATATTCAGTTAATTTGATGGACATTGCACTCATCTAAAAGCAACTATAACATATATTATGATTTACATTTTCATGGAAAACTAGTTTTTCAAAAATACAAGTACTTCAGCTTATGAGAAAAGTGCATAGGGAAAAATTGCAGTACCTTACCTTTAAGAGGTGCAACCAATCATTGACTTGTCAGGAATGCATGCCTTTTTCTTGCATTTCCAAACATAACTGTAATTATACAATTAGGCATAATGGCTAATTTCTTTTGAAAACATTAAAATTAAAAAATAATATTATTAAATTGAATACATTGTTGTATCAAACATACAAATTATCAGACATAATTTTGCCTAATTTCATCTAACAGTTTATTGTAAAGGAATGGCCTGCACAACAGCCAAGTATATTAGGCATTCATGAAAGATGAATTTGCTTAAGAGTGTTATAAAAAAAAAACTAGAGAAAAATGTTAAATTCCATCCCCGATATTTGGATGTTGCTTGACCATGAAAATCACACTTCATAAAACATCTTTTAGATAACTAAACTAAAAATTGTATAGTAGTACTTACAATAAATATTGAATGGATGCCAATATTATTAATGTCTGCCCAGAGAGTAGAAATAGTATAAGTATGATCCTTGAGCCATTCTGGTACATCATCAGAACTGGTTGGCATGGTTCTACTTGTTAATAACTGAAACATTACAAACATTTTTTAAAATTTATAATTTATCACAGACTATAATAGAAATGTTGCCAGGAAAAATACCAATGGTTACAATGCACCTGATGATACTTTTGTAGCCTTAAAATGCACCAAAACTTCATTCATTAAATCTGATAAGAAACATATATGTATCACACAAGTCCAAGTTGATCAGAGTGTCATAGCAAATAATTAACTAGATATGTGAGTTTTATATTAAAGTGCTGAATTTCAGGGGATAGATCCAACTTGACACCACATCATTTATTTTTTCATGAACTCATGGGTCTGGGCATGGCATGGGAACTATTATTTAATGCATGGGGTGCAGGCGAGGCATGGATTATAAATTGTCTTGTATAGATTAGATTGGGTAAAACTTCCCATCGAAGGTAACTTTTACTGATAGATCTGGATCAATTATAAATTTATGGGATCTAGGCCTGCATAAATTTTATCTTTAATTTATATATTTTATGTACATAAATAACTAGTCTAGAATCTATAATTATATCTTAATAATAATTTTCGTAGATGTCATATAGGCCTATAATATCTAAAATATTAAGTATATATCAGTAGATTTAGAATTTTAGCTAGTAAATATTTTTATAATCCAAATCTAAACTGGATCTATATATTGTATATCTATCTAGAATTTAGATCAGTAGATTTAGTATTTTAGCTAGTAAACTACTTTTATATATTCTAAATCTAAACTGGATCTAGATCTAATTATTCTAGAAGCTTAGATCTAGAAGACTAGTTGTCAAGATTTGACTACACTATAGCTAATGCAGTTAGCTAAGTAGGCCTTCTAGATAGATCAAGAGACAGAGTACTAATAGTAATAGACTCTTGCCTCGTTGGGCCTCTCAAATCAGCTACAGACTTTAGAGACAATTTAGGAAGGTGAATTTCGATCCAATTCCAAGATCTACAAACTACAAGTTAGAGTCTAGCTAGAGATGCTAGATCTAGTCTAGAAGGGTGATCAATTAAAAATAAAATCAATCATTTCTAAAGTTTGTAAAATTATATTTTATAGATCTAATCTATCTATTTATAATATAGAAATCTATGTCTACTATTTTAATATTTAAAATGATATGGCTGATGACATTAATTATTTTAATTGAGACATTGACATACAAAGAAACAAAATAACTAGATCTTATACTAACTCATAGACTCTACTTATACTTTATTGCATTAAACCTTCGAGTTTACGTTCCACTATCTTGACTTTACTACATTGACTAAAAAGTGCACTTATCACGCCAATCACGGTGACTATGATTATTTATAGATCTAGAATACTAGTCTAGATTATTATCTATGATGATGATGATAATCAACTGGTAGAGCTATAATCAGTATAAACTATAATATAATCACTGCATTCGTTTCATTCACTGTCTGTATCAATAATCGTGTGATGTGAAAGTGAAGTCTAGATTTAGATCTAGATTAGATAGAATTGATAGATTATAAATCTACTTTCTACTATTAAAAAGTATTATTATTATAGATCTACATCTACTAATATTAGTACAGGTACTAGATCTAGATCTACAGGCAATACACTATAGACTATAGCGACTATACAATACACTACACCTATAGACTAAGTCACTAAGATTATAGTAAGAATAGTAAGATGATCGATAGATCTAGAGTTCTAGACGTAGACTAGATCTATAAACATCCATATTGATCTCATGTATGGTCTAGATCTAGAGAAAACAGAGTGGAAATCATGACTTTATTAGATCTATTGAGTTATTTTTTTTTTAAATATCTTTAAATAGATCTAGAACCATGTCCATAGTCTAAGTCTGGGTGTTGTAGATCTTGATTATTCTAGATATAAGAGATCTAGATATAGATAAGTTCGGTTTTTAAAAAATGCGCATTCGAAATTTAAAATACCCAGATTTAAGTATTAATATACCCATATTGGTAGGGCCGCGTTAATCATTTATTAGATCTATTAAAGCATGTCTATATAAAAGATATTATTATTTAAAAAATATATTATTATATAAAAGATATAGTTGTGAATATTTACTAAAAAAATTAAAATAATGAATTTTTTACTTTTGCCAATTAACACTCTGGCTGGCAAAAAGGATGACTCCTCAATACTGTGAAAAGACGATAACTGCATGAGTTGGTTTGGAATTGTATTTTGTAAGACTAACTTAAAAAAAAAAATCCTTCAAGAGAATAAACGAAAAAAGGTTTGTCAGAAGAAAAGCTGGCTGGACTACGCAAATAATGGACCAGCCTCTCTCTCTTGATATCTTGTTAAGAACATTGGTGACTGGGAAAAGTGGAGGATTTGGTTACGCGGGACAGATGATAATGATTTCATGTACATAAAAAAAATCCAGATTTTGTGTAAAATACCCAAATATGAAAGTACTGAAAACAGCTATTTTAATGGGATGGCCTTAAAAAAATGACTTTTGTGACGATCCCTTATTCAGGAAAATTTTATAAATCACAAAACATTGTGAGAAAATGGATGAAATTTTTAGAGATCTAATAAAATAAAGCGTAGGAAAGTTTTACTCTCATTGAAGGTCAGTCCAAGTGACTGGAGGAGTAAATTTCTTCTTTTGCATCCTCCTGAATTTCTCCATATTGCACCATGCGCGAAAAAAAATGCGCGACGGCACTCCCCTAGTAAAAACTAGGAGCTGTTGTTCCATTAGTATAGTTCCATGGGTCAATATAGAGCGTGAAAGGATGACATTGTGACCCGCTTCTATTGAACCACGGATAAAAGAATCGGCAAGGCTATAAGTCATTTAAGAAGAAAGTCAAGCTGTAGTAGCCGTGTAAAAAAAAAAAACGTAGAAGGAAATCCAAGTCTAGTAACTAAGTAGGCTAGTAGTCGGTCGACCTGAGAGTTGTTAGAAGTTTTTAGAAAAGTAGCGATGTAAAGAAAAGTGATTAGGTCACAGTAGAAGTCACGGGAGAAGCAATTATAAAAGTCTGTATGAAGTAATTGACTAGTTTTATGTGTTGAAATTGATGTGCTCGTCTTTAATAGTAGTTAAGAAAAATAGTAGTTAAGTATCTGGGCAACAAGCTGCTAAGAACATGTAGATTTCATTTCACATCAAGACATATTTCATTGTATATTTCATAAACAAGATATTTCGGGTGTTCATGTGCGCCCGCAGGATTTTTTGAAGGGGGATGCAAGTTGCCACCTATGGCTCAAAGTCGTAGCTTCAATTTTTTTCCCCGAGAAAAGAACTGGTGTCCCCTCGCCCCACCCCCACCTATACGATATTAATTTCACTGTAAATACGTGGCGCGTTGGACGTAATCATCTTCTTTTTTGAAGTAACGTCTGTATGATATAAGATAAGTAGCTAAATACTTGTTTCATGCTCTTGCATCATTTTAGGATGTAAACAAAACTGGTTGAACTGAGCATTAGTATTGCTTGAAAAGAGAGACGTTAACGAAGAAACTAACGAATCCAGATACGGACTGTAAAGCAGTGTTCTTTAATAATCCCAAAATCCAAACAAATGTTTTTTTGCTTGGTGTGTCTGTCGACTACAAATTATCGGCAGCACTAATTCATTACCTAGTTTGTCTGCCAATAGTCTCGCCTTCCTCAAGGTGCCATCCCTGAAGTGTTCCTAACCATGGTCAGTTTAGTTTTTGATTATGTAATTAATATGACTGCTGGTGTGCTTTTGAGCGGCCACTTATGCTAAGATGGACAGACTGCAACGTACAACACGGAAACTGGTTCAAGAACAGATGAATAATTGATTACAATTAAAACACACATCAGAAGCACACGAGAAGCAGGCACTGATTACACATAAAGCAGTTGGTGTGGTTTCACTTATAGGCCTAACTATTTTAAAATGCACCAAACATGTTGTTTTGTTTGTTCGTAAAATGTTTTACATGTTTCGGATGTTCCTTCAGAGTTGAAGATAATTTACTTCCTAGTCCAAACCTCCCGCAGGACGACGGGGGATGGGAGCGTGCAGGGTTTGAACCGTGGACCATTGATAAATCTGAACGACAATCCAGCGCTCAAACCTCACGACCAGGCAGCCATCCAATTCAAAGATCTTATCAAATTGACAGCTGACTAGAATTTTTTCTCCAAGTCAAAAAGAAAATAATATTTTATCATATTCTAGGCCTTTACTAAATATAATGATAGCTATAATTATGTGCAAATGAAAAAAAAAATCGTCACGACTACGTGCTACAGAATTTTGAATTGCAAGTCCATAATAAAGCGTGCATGGTCGGACATGAACTACATGCAGATTAGCTTATTACAGTTTATTACGATTATATAGCTTATCCTCATAAACTTTATTTCAGTGAAATCACTACATGCTAAGTTGCTTCGTATCAGAAGTTAATTGATTTGAAGGTGTAAAAAACATGACAACTCTCTCGCGCGCTTAAAGATTGCACGAAACAGGAAAGGCTCGATATTAACTATCAAACAATTTACAGCCCAGACACCAGAACATAACATCTGGCATAGGTTTCTGTCACATACTCGTTTGAGATTCAATGTGACATGAAGTGAGTTAATAGTCATTTGACTATCTCGTGCCTTATTTACGAAGAAATTATTGGTCTGTAACTGACCACGGGGTGAAAACCTCAGTTACCTTTTGGACTCCTGAGAGTAAAGAGATGTATGTATGTATTGTGTAAGAGATACGAGATGTAATATAAATGGGTTCTGAGTGATGTATTTCCATGGCTGGAGTTGCCAAGTTATTATGCACTATCTTATCTTATCTTATATAATACAGACGTTACTTCAAAAAAGAAGATGATTACGTCCTACGCGTCATGCATTTAGTCACTATTTTATTATGATTATTAAACGTTTTGTCTGTTGAGACGATTCTTGCTTCTAAATATATGTGTTGTGGTCAGATTACTCAGTGAACATAGTGGCACTACGCAACAACAAAATTGATCAGGATAAAGTTATTTAATGTTTGCACAAAGAACATTATAACATTATAACGCCAGAAGAGGCCCTAATGCTATACAAATAAACATTCGCGTTATCAGCATATGTCAAAGATATGACAGTTTCGAAAAAGGGAACATTATTGAACCCCCACCCCCCATGGCTACGCATATGCCCAGTAGCGGCCTTAGGGGGTGGCAAGTGGGACAACCTCCCCAGGCCCCGCGATTGGAGATTCCCTTGACACTGTCAGCTTCGAAAACCAGAACAGTTCTCATATATACTCAATATCTTTGGAAATCTTTCCAGGCATCTTTATAATACCAAATACTATTTTTATGTAAGCTCTTAACATGACATAAACTTCAGCAGCACGAGGTTTCTGTAAATCCCGTTAAGTGTGTGACTTTGTGGTTGGATTTAGCTCTGAGAATGTCAAATGGTAGCACAACGAATAACGTGATGCAAGAAAAATTAGAAAAGTAAAATTGCTGTAGCGCGCGCTGTAGGGAACATTATTGATAAAATCAAACTTGCAAAATATTTTCCCGTCATTCTTGACTACACACCTGATGTTAGCCACAAAGAGCTGATGTCCCTTATATTGAGTTTTTTTGACGTATCCTAATGTTGACAACTTAACAGGAAAGGGTTTGTCATGGCGCTTCTTGCTGCGCTGTGAACGTTGGTCAGGACATCGCCGATTGTCGTGTCCAGGGATACAAATACAATGGTGTAAACTTGAAGGGAAAGCACCAAGGAGTTCAAGTACACATTTTTCGCATCAACAATCGGCATTTTGCGCTCTTCTTGCGGCGGCCATAATCTTAACTTTCAGAGTGTTTAGCAGAAATATTATTATGTAGTTTGTTGATTGTTCATGAACAAATGTCTTAATCATTAGTTACGTTGATTAAACTTTAAGGCAAAATCTTTCATAAAGTACATTATGTAATGTAGTCAAACGGCCAATAGCACAGTGCATACGTAAGGTACTATGTTTTGTAGCAACAATAAGACCTACAGCATTAGAGGCGGACGAGACATTAGCGTGATGTGATGTGGTATGGATATATAGCCTACACTTACGGCTTAGGGCCCCGCGAACTGCCTCTGCCCATGCCTCCTTCAGTGAAGTCCAGTAGGACGTCGGCGCAGTAGGCGCCATTATCCCGTAGATGGTTAGAAAGGCTTTTATCCAACCACCAGGCCTGGACATGGGGCTATTCACCCCTGTCCTGTCTGAGGCCTCCAGAGTGTCGAAGTCCGACAGCCATCAACAAATACAAGGCAGGACTATTACAGTAGGCCTACACACGAAAGTATATTTTTTCCATAAATTGTGAGAAGTCACCTTCCAGGAGCTTCTTGTAAACCAGAAGACCACGGAAAATCTGTTATAAGTTATAAAATGGTTTCGTTTTAATAATTTACACCTAGGATTAGAGTGGGTTCTATGACATTGCGTGGCTCACTGCGGTCGTATAGGTTGCAGTGACCTAAGGCAGGCTCTGAAAAATATCGGCGTATGCTACTCACTGTATAATAAGCTTTTTTTTTTAAATAAATAAATTTCCCTTTTTAACATCGTTTACCGTACTTTCGAAATACAGCAAGAGAAATAAATAAATAGAAATCGCTATATGACAAGCTATATGACTAACAGAAATAAAGGAAAGAATAGCAGCAGGCAACAGGGCATTTTATAGCACCCACCATTTACTTAAGAGCAAAACGATTTCAAGTAAAACCAAGAAAATAATATACAAAACTATAATAAGACCAGCAGCAATGTATGGAAGTGAGACCTGGACACTGACAAAGACATCTGAAAATTTACTTAACACTTGGGAAAGAAAAATTCTTAGGAAAATCTATGGTGCACTACAGGATGAAACAGGGTGGAGGACACGCACTAACCATGAGTTATATCAATTATATGAAGACCCACCAATAGTGAACGAAATAAAAAAGAACAGACTACGTTGGGCAGGTCACCTTGAAAGAATGTCAGACAACAGAGGGGCGAAAATTGTATACAGGCAAAAACCAAAAGGCAGGCGACCCAAAGGCAGACCCCGAATGCGATGGATAGATGACGTGGAAGCAGATCTGAAGCAGCTTGTGGTTAGGGCGTGGAGACGAAAGGCCCAGGAGAGATCTGAATGGAAGGATGTGTTAAAGCAGGCCAGAGCCCTCCATGGGCTGTAGCGCCACTGGGATGGATGGATGGATATGACAAGCGTGAGAGACATAAAACGCTTGGGCTTGTGATAGCTACATATAAAGAGGCTCGAGGTTCTCAACATCAGACTCAATCAGAGTTGTGCTTACTGAGCAACTTAAAGCATTACTGAAAACATTTTCCCTGGATACCTCCCCCCCCCCAGTGATCCTGAAAACAGATTGGACCATAGTGCTCTGAGCATGCTATAAGCAGAATAATGCTCTTTATGAAAATAAAAACTATTTAAAATAAAATGGAATCTGGTCTAGCAATTCATAAAAGCTATTTTAAAAGAATCTCAATCCAGATCTTGTCCTATAAAATACAGACGTAGGTAATTCACACAAAAAAGTATTTACTCAGAGATTGTAATAATTCATAATTCAGTGACAATGAAAAGTAACATCTATTTAGCATACACACACACAAAATGATTGCAATAAATCTTAAAAAAAAAAAAGAACTATTTTATTGTGGTCTAAATTATTTTGTCTAACATTAATACATCTGTACATAATGGGTGTTTCTCATTTTTAGTTGGCAGCACTTAATGATGCCAAAATTATTTTTGATAAACAAATCTGGATTTGTTTTTGGCCAGGAAGAGACAACAAGGAATGTCGCGAAAAATAATTTTTGACGCTCACATTCATGATTACCCTATAAAGATCTAGATTACCGTGATGAAATATCTAGCGTCTATATACCAGACTGTAAATTAAAGTCTAATAGTCAATAGAACTAGCTAGTCATGTAAGTTTCAGACGTCAATAATAAAAACGTGTTGCGGAAGTCATCTTTTTTTATAGATCTAATGGGAGCATCCATTGTCTTCTAAGACATGGGGAGCCATCATTTATAATTTTAAGTCCTCACTTTCTGGTCTTCGCTTTTTCTTTTTTAAACTTTAAATGCTCTAAATTTTAGATGATCTCGAATTAAGTAATTTTAGATCGATCTAAATAAGAAGGAATACTATCAAAACAAATATAGATCAATTGTCATTCATTGTTTGAATAGCTGCCTGGTCGTGAATGGCTGCCTGGTCGAGGATGGCTGCCTGGTCGTGCGGTTTGCACGCTGGACTGTCGTTCAGATTCATCGAGGGTCCCGGGTTCAAACCCTGCCCGCTCCCATCCCCCGTCGTCCTGCGGGAGGTTTGGACTAGGAATTAATTATCTTCAACTCCTGAAGGAACACCCGAAACATATAAAACATTTTACGAATGTAGAATGTGTGTACGTTAACTTCCCCACCTCTTAACATGTTCAGATGATTCATTTAATTGAACAAGCCATTGTGATAGCTAAGTCTAGATATAGATCTAAAATCTAATTTAAAAAATAATTAAAAAAAACAACAGGAATTTAAGTTTGTAGTGTACTTGTTGCTTTTCTGGAACCTGGAACAAAAAGGTCTTTCAGAAGTACTGGATACACAATCTGGACACGAATAGGAACAAGAAAAAGGCAAAATATAGAAATACTTTTAAAAAAAAAAACTTTTATAGGAGGAAGAACTCCACCTTCGCAACAATAAATTTCAATATTGTAGAAGCTATTTTAATTTTTCCATATCAAAATAATTGATAACCAATATATAATGGACCTCATTCACGAATCGTAAACAAACAACATTTAGCCACGTGGTTTTCTATCTCTTCTATATAATTAACGATCTCGTGTTTAATTCATGTTGGTTGCCACGTGACAGTTTTTTCCGTTGTTTTATCAATAAAATCACGTGACTAAATGTTGTTCGTTTACAATTGGTGAATGAGGTCCATTGGCAAATTGGTTAACTTTTAATTGATTCATGTTTTTTTTTAGGTACAAAAAAAATTAATGTTTAAAGTTTCAACTTGATCCGAAAATAGATGTGGGAGAAATAACGTGTACAATTATCTATGGGGACGAAACCCTACATTACATATTTAGCATATCTGTGACTGTTAAATGATTAATTTCCTTTGTTGGCATTAAACAAAATATTTAATTACCAGTACTTAAAAATTGATTAATTGGTTAATTTTTTTTGTTATCGATTCATTTATTTACTTCACCGAGGAATAATTGTGCAAAATTTAAGCAGGATCCAAGAATGGGTATGGGAGAAATAACGTGTTAAAACTTTAGACCAGACAGAGTGAGTTGATCTAAGCTGTGTAAAGACAGGTTGATTGTGTAAGTGATCTCCCAATTTAAAGTTTTGTTTTTTCAAGTTTCGTACACTTATTTTGAAATGAAGATAATTCATTCCAGACCAAACCTCATGCGTGACGTCAGGGGATGACGTCATTGACGACTAGCATTAAAACACATATCACTCGAACAGGCGGCCACACATTTTTTTACTAAGCGTATATCAACTCTCTCTGTCTGTCTGGTAAAAAGTTTGTACAGTTTTTTTCTAAAAGTATTTTTTTATATTTTCTTTTTCATATACTAATTTTTAAGACGGGAGGGTATTTCAAGTCACTGTCCACTGAGAGCAAACCTAGATAAAAGTCGGCGCTATAGCATGAGCAACTAAACGTGTGTCACTAGAACAGCGTTTCACAAACTGTTTCCTTAAAGCAGGGGTCTCAAACGCGTGGCCCGCGGGCCACAAGTGGCCCCGCGAAACTATTTTGTGTGGCCCGCGGACACTTCCGCAAATTAAAAAAAAAATAGATAAAATTTACAATGACCACATATCAGCCGTGAAATGATTTACAACTCCACAAATCATTAAATGAGGTGTCACTGTCGCCCACCGACCGCTTAGGCTTTCAGAAGAAACTGGGTGAACGGTGGCCTGATTCTAACCGCTGGCCGCTAGCGAGTCAGCGACAAATGTTCAACAGCAACTGATTGCCGCTGCAAAAGACTTTGTAGCATATTCCATTGCACTGGATGAGTCTACTGGTGTAACAGACACCGCATACTGTGCTGTATTTATTCGTGGGGTCGACGAAAACTTGAACATTGTTGAAGAGCTATTGGACTTACTACCCATGAAAGGAAAGACGACTGGACGAGACGTGTTTCAAGATTTGGAAGCTTGTATTGACAGCTGTGGGCTACCGTGAGACAAACTTGTTTCAGTGGCTACGGACGGTGCACCAGCAATGTGTTCAGAGAAGGTTGGTGTTGTTGGATTAATTGTAGAGAAGCGGAATCAGCTCAGCTTGGCGGGACCTTTAGCAGCCATACATTGCATTCAGCACCAAGAAGCACTCTGTGGCAAAAGTCTACAAATGAAGAACGTGATGGATGTTGTCGTAAAGACGGTGAACTTCATACGTGCACGGGGTCTCAACCACAGACAGTTTGTGTAATTTCTAGCTGATTTAGAAACGGAATACGGAGAGTTGCTGTATCGCAGTTGACGTGAAAAACGTTTCAGAGGAAGTCCAGATGGATCTACTGGACCTGCAGTGTGACACTGTTCTGAAGCAAAAATACGCTGATGTTGGCGTTCCAGATTTTCTACCAGTTTCTTCCCAGAGTGAAGCTTCCAAACTTATTCTGCGCAGCTGCTAGAATTCTAGCGATGTTTGGGAGTATGTACGTTTGCGAACAGTTTTTCTCCAGAATGAAGATCAACAAAACAGCATTACGATCAAGACTGACTGATGAGCATCTGAGAGCAACCTTGCGGCTTGCCACTACACGCGACTGCATGCCTAACGTCGATGGTCTGGTCTCTGCCAAATGCTCTCAGATGAGTGGACAGAAACATGAGTGACGAGCTAACTGCAGTTGGCCTAGTAATTATAATTTTTTTTTTTTTTTGGGGGGGGGGGGGGGGGATACAGTTTTTGCTTTTTTATTAGTGACAGACACAACGTCAACTTATTTTAGTAATCTAAACTGCCTGTGCATGTTATAAACTACACTAAATGTAATTAATAATTATAAAAACTTTATTTTAGCATTTAACTGCAGTGTTCGTAAAATTTAATGGAAAAACATACTCTTTTCGTGGTGCGGCCCGCTGACTGGTTGTAACTTCCCACTGCGGCCCACATGCTGATATGAGTTTGAGACCCCTGCCTTAAAGGAACACTTCGCACGTTCTGAGTATTTAGCTGAGCACTTCGCTTATTTTTTCTATTCACGTGGTGGCCTTGTTATGGTGTGTTTGTGTGTGTGTGTGTGTGTATTTATATGGTGATGGTGGGGAGAGGTTAGCGGTTGTGAATGATGCAATATAGGTGGCATTGACGTCACTTGGTCTTAGTTAGGACAGACGACTCCAGAACGGAAGACTGAACGGTTGATTTATTGTAGTGAGTTAGATTTTGTTAAGAAATATGAATTATTACTTAAGGCTACTACATCTATTTCATTAATCACAAGTTGATTTTGTTTATATTATAATTAAAATGTTATTTAGTTTGTTCACAAAAGGAAGTTATTTAAGTTATTTGAAGTTTTTAAGTTAAGATGCATTACGCCTAACAACGGTTTAGTTGTCTTCCAGCAGTCTGGTGCTACAAGTCAACGACCGGTAACAACCGTGACTTTCGTGATATATCGAAGGCGCCGTAACAACAGGCCTACTAGTTAATTATTCTAGTAGTCTGCGGAACACCTATTCAGGCCTCGCGGAACCCTACAGTTCTGCGGAACACAGTTTGGGAAATACTAATCTAGAGAATGCTGACCACGTCCTTCAAAGCTGGCAACTTAATCAAGATGTCAAACAAGTTCATTCAGAATATTCAGATTATGTTATGTTTTCCCTTTTTCTTATTCCGAGTTCAGAATTTCAAATCGTGTATTTAATTTATGTGACATCAGTATATGTGAATATTAGAATATCTCAATATGCGTCCTTTGTTTGGGTTGGCTGCCTGGGCGTGTGGTATGCACACTCGACTGTCATTCGAAAGGTCCCATTGGTCCTTGGTTTATACCCTGCCCACTGCCATCCTGCGTTGACCTGCTCGATGTTTGAGCTCGGATAAAATTATCTTCAAATCTGAAAGAACATACGAACGTAAAACATTTTGCAAACCTTCAACTGAAGAAAACATGAAGACATTCGAACAGACGCGGCCTCGAGATTTATAGCAAACAAATATTCAGATCTGACTAGAGTAACGCCAATAGTCAAATCACGCAATTTATAGACACTTTAGCACAGAAGAATGACAATAAAGTAGCAATAATACATTGAGCCATAACTTACAAATGCAAAAATACAACTCAATAAAAAAGAAACTCAGACACAACGATAAAGGTACATTTCTTATCCTATATACTAGAACAAATTTTTGCAAGTACTTCTTCTCCATAGTGCCATTAGAGCATAAAATAGATTGCCTGAATCAGCCAGGAAAACCAAAAACCTGAGAGTTTAAGTTCCCAATTAACACGCGTGACTAGATTAACAAATGTATTCGATTAGGACGTAATTATCTTTTTGAGAAACGTATGTAATTTATAACATCAGATAAGAAGTATTCTTATAGCAACCCAGTTCATTAGAGTAGAAGTAAACAAGAGATTGTTACGTAAGACTTGAGACTGATTTTGGTACTTTATTATATGGATATTTTTTTAAAAGATGTCCGGCTAAATTAGAATTAGAATTAGGATTAGATTAGGTGGACGTATGAGCGTTCTAAGAATCCACGTAGAATACAATATTTCTGTTCTCTAAATGATTTGTGTATTTCTGGTCACACAAATGATTATAATTCAAAACCCATCTCCCATTCAATTCATCATTAGTGAGTGAGTTTAAGTGATTAAAGAAGAAGATGTAAAGGATTGATTTAGATGGCGTTATAATTTGGCTTTGTAGTATACAACAATTGAAAGCCGGACATTTTCACATTTTAGACCAGTGATGCCCAACCTAATTCGGTCCGTGGGCTATTTTAATTTTTAACACTCGTGTCGCGGGCCACACCACCGAAATGATCAAATAAAAAAGAAAGAAAGAACATTGACTTGAAATCATTTTTATGTAATTATTCACACATTAATTGCTTGTTACAAATTTATTCGAAAACATACTTCTGAATATCCGGCTGCATAGATGAGACACAAAGTCAGAGCACTGAATCCAGACTCTCGTCCGTGATACGAGGATTTAATATTGGTTTCGCCTGTTTCATCACTGAAAAAGTTTGTGCTTGTAAACAAGGTAACCATCCTTAACTCTTGTTTCGGCGGATTTAGACAAGTTTCTGCAGGCACCACGGAGTAGAAATCAATTGTCTGCATGGTTAGAAATGTATCAAGAAGTGATGTCTGGCTTTGTAAGTCAATCAGTTCCAGTTACAGGGATGACAGGGCTCTTGACACATCAGCCGCTAATGGATTTTCGAAAAGACTTATTTCATTCTTTAAAAATGTGAAAATCGATAAATCTTTCAGTGAATAATCCTTCATTGGCCTCAGAAATTAGATCGTTTTTTGATCTTTTGGGATAGACATAGTAAGCTGCTTGTATTTTTGTAGAGCGGTACAGGCTAGAACTTGAAAAGATGCACCCCTTCCCATGTTGAATGAAGAGCTGCAATGTCAGCATAAGATATGCTAAGAGAAATCAACTTGTAGTTTGATATTGAGTTCATTCCGATGTGATGTAATGTCTCATCAAATAGCCAAATCCCACAACTTTGTGTGGTAGTTCAGTTGAGATACTTGCTTTGAATGCTCTGTCTCAAATATTGATTTAAAAAAAAACCGTTTTAGTACCTTATCATATGCTCCAGGTTTAAACTCTTGTCACAGAGGTTTAGTTGGTGAATAAAGCAATGAAGCTGCAGACACTTGGTTCCATTTGACTCGACAACCTTTCTAATAACTCTTGCTTCCAGTCCACAGTGGAATCCAACCATACTTTTAATTTAAGTCATTGGTTAATATGCATGACTAAATGCATGACGCGTAGGATGTAATCATCTTCTTTTTTGAAGTAACGTCTGTATTATATAAGATAAGATACTTCTGGCGCCATCAGTAGTCACTCTCATAAATTTCTCCCAAGAAAAATATCCTTTATGATGGTTGAAACCTTTTTGAACAGGTCTTTGCGTGATGGTCCCATGCATCCTTCTTATAGCTATTAACTCCTCTATTATTGCAATATTGCTGCTTATACCGTAAATACCAAGAGTTAAGCGGTACCAGATATGCCTGTTTCATTATGTTTTTGTTTTTTAAAACATCCACAGTATCTTATCAAACAAATATGTTGACTCACTATCATGTTCCTAAAAAAAAAAGTAAAGGTCGTTCACTTTTCCAGGAAGATTTCAAATTGAAGTTTAAAAGGTCATGGTACCAATCTATCTATGAAAGCGTGACTGTCCTAACATAGGGAAAAATACATTTTCATCTTTTATTTTCGGAAGGGGGAAGATTTTCTAAGCTCTGTGCTGACGTTTCGGCGGGCCGGATGGAACGACGTCGCGAGCCGGATCTGGCCCGAGGGCCGTATTTTGGGCATCACTGTTTTACACTATCACCCAGCCACACCCCTAAAATGAAGTCTCTTTAGTTGGCTACCCGGTAAACGGTTGCCTAAATAAACATGATTAAATATAGATTGACCGGAAGTGTCTTTGTTCTCAGATCGTGATTAGACATAGCCCAGCTTGTGTGATATGCCGTAAAGATCATTAAAGTTTATGCATTTGATCTAGTGATTTAATTGTTTTATTTCGTTAACTACAGCTGAACCAGGGACACATAGAGACGTATCGAGACTTAAGGTAGATTCTATCGAGTTATAAGTAGATAGTTATATAATAGGAAAGCTGTGACATATTTTGGAGGCTCGTTTATCTAGTTACTCGACTTAGTCTTGGAAGACAGGCAGAACTGCGGTTTGCCATTGTGAAAAGGTCAAGGACCAAGAAGGCCGTGAAGTGTGTGCGCTCACGTGCAACGGCGGGAGAAAAAAACTAAGTCAATCAGCCGAGACGAAACTAGGTCAGACACAGTGATAAAATAATTTGTTTTGTTTATATTTGATGCTACACTCATAAACAAGAATGGCAGACAAATTATCACAGATAATAGCCGCTGGAAAAGAGATGGGATTGACTGGAACCGCTTTACAAGAGTGGGTAGAAAAAAAAAAGAGAAGACAAAGATCGAGATGAAAGAGCTAAAGAGAGGAAAGTGAGAGCTAAAGAGAAAGAAGCTGATGTAGAAATACACAAATTGAGAGTAAGAGAGTTGGAGCTTAGGAAGACGAAAGGAGAACTTAAAGAGCATATAAAACCTGTATGGAAACCAAAGTTGCCACCTTTTAATGAGAACGTGGATCAAATGGATGCATATTTGGCGAGATTTGAAGTACATGCTCAAGCTACAGAAAGACCTAAAACTCAGTGGGGAAGTCATCTATACACATTGTCACAGGGAAAGGCACTGCAAGCTTGTATCAACTTTTCTAAGAAAGATTTAGAGGAATAAGCAAGTGAAGGAAGTACTTTCTAGATATGATGATATATTGACGGATGTACCAGGGAGAACTGCAGCAATTAAACACGACATCATTCTCAAAGACTCTGAACCGGTGAAACAGAAACCGTATCCAGTACCTTTAGGGTATATGAAGGAAGTGGAAGAAGAGATTCAGTTGATGCTGAAATTAGACATTATATCACCAACAGAGTCACCTTACACAGCACCTATGGTGGTAGTTAGGAAAAAATCAGGCGCAGTAAGAATATGTGTTGACTACAGGAAGCTTAACAAAGTTACTGTGCTTGATTCGGAACCATTACCCAATCCTGAAGACTTGTTACCTCAAATAGCAGACGCAGCATTTTTTACAAAGCTAGACCTGACCCGTGGGTATTGGCAGATACCTTTGGTAGATAAAGCTAAACCACTTACAGCGTTTAGTAGTCCTTTTGGTTTATTTCAATTTAATGTCATGAGTTTCGGGCTAGTCAACGCACCAGCAATGTTCAGCAGAATGATGAGAAAGGTATTGCAATAATCTACCCCATGTACTGTGCTACCTAGACGACATCTGCATTCATGACATTACTTGGTCAGATCACCTACAACATCTAGAAATGGTTCTAGATACATTGAGGAGAAATGGTTTAACCGTAAGACTATCTAAAGTGGAGATTGGATGGATCCTTTCTAGGATATGTAATTGGAGGACACTCACTGAAACCGCAACCTGAACTACGACAACGGATTATGAATCTTCGTCAGCCAACAACCAAGAGACAGGTCCGTAGTTTATTAGGACTCTGCAACTTCTATCGAAGATTTATAGCAGATTTTGCAGAGATGACTGAGCCACTCACAAACCTGACCAGAAAGGGAACACCCAATGTGATCAGATGGTCACATTACTGTGAAATATCGTTGCAGAAGATAAGAAGATAAAGAAGGCGTTTGTTGAGGAACCGATCCTGCGTCTACCTGAATGTCAGAAGGAATTCATACTAGCTACTGATGCATCTGCTGTTGCTATCGGGGGATGCCTAGCACAGGAATCACAGGGCATTCTACATCCCGTTATGTACGTCAGTAGAAAGTTGTCTTCAGCAGAACAACGATACAGCACCGTAGAAAGAGAGTGCTTGGCAGTTGTTTGGGCAGTAACCAAGTTGGCCAGGTACCTGTTAGGCAGAACATTCGTACTCCGCACAGATCACGCACCCTTACGTTGTTTAAACACAAGTAAGTCGGTGAATTCCAGGGTAACTCGCTGGGCCCTGATGCTTCAGGACTTTCGGTTCGAAGTGCAGCATATTCCAGGTAAAGGAAACGTGGTAGCGGACATTCTGTCACGCTTATCATGAATATAAGCCTACGTGGCTTCTTACAAGCATGTGTTGCCTGATCAAAGACTGTGTGTCATCAACTAAGACTGTGTGTCTTCATCTTCTAAGACTGTGAGTCTTTATCTTCTAAGACTGTGTGTCTTCATCTTCTAAGACTGTGTGTCTTTATCTTCTAAGACTGTGTGTCTTTATCTTCAAAGACTGTGGTTCTTATACTAAGACTGTGTGTCTTAAATATAGACTGTGTGCCTATTACATTGAAGTCTGTGTGACTACATTGAAATCTTTGTGACTATGTTTAAGTCTGAATGACTACATAACCGCCTGTGTGGCATATTCAGAGCCTTTGTGGCCTATCGAACGAACATTTTTGTTGTATTGTGGTGTAATGTTTACTATTTGTTTTATAATCGTTTTATTTAGTAATCTTTGTAAAAATCGATTATAATTTTAGGAGGGGCGAGATGTCACGGCTGAATGTGTGTATGTATGTAATTCTAATCTATTTTTACACTCTGCGCGATTGACCGGAAGTGTGTTTGTTCTCAGATGGTGATTAGACATAGCCCAGCTTGTGTGATATGCCGTAAAGATCATTAAAGTTTATGCATTTGATCTAGTGATTTAATTGTTTTATTTCGTTAACTACAGCTGAACCAGGGACACATAGAAACGTAGCGAGACCTATGGTAGATTCTATCGTGTAATAAGTAGATAGAGTTATATAATAGGAAAGCTGTGACAACTACCATATGCCAAAGGCAATATTTTTTTAGTGAGCTGAAAGGTGGTCGAAATTACCCCCCTCCCCCTTTTTTTTTCCCCGAAACGCTTTAAAGGTCAGCTTGCTTTAAATGACATAGAAGAGAGCACCTGGCAGCAGGTGACTTACAAATAAAACACCAAAATTTACAATGTTTGAAATGTTCAGTTGAAACTGGAACATTCCAAAAACTAAAGCGGCCATGACCTTCGAACATTTGTTTTAACCAAACAGGATGAATAATAAAAAGAGAGGGAAACAAACGCTTTTGTAACGTTTAGACGTAAAATCAAGAAATTCGCCCCCCCCCCCTTTTCTCCCTTTTTAAGGCCTACTAAAATACTTTGATAAACGCAGAAGATAGATTTCTTATGATTTCTTATCCTGAAGAGCGTGACATGTGACACTATATCTATGCATCAGTCAAGCAGAAGACAGTGAAAAAAATCCGTGGCCTGGAGTGGGAACAATGTCTCCGTTATCTTCATAATTAGATTTACATGATGGGAAGTGAAAGAAGATAAAATTGCAGCACTGTCATGAGAAGAATGAATCTTCGGTTACATTAACAGTTTATTTCTTTTTGAGCTCATTCGGAGGGGCCTGCTGAGTGGTATAGCGCTTGGCTTCCGAACCGGGCGTCACGGGTTGAAATCCTGGTAAAGACTGGGATTCTTAATTTCGGGAAGGGTACCTGACATTAGTTTTGGAAACGTAAAGGCGGTTGGTCGTTGTGCTGGCCACATGACACCCTCGTTAATCGTAGGCCACAGAAACAGATGACCATTACATCGATCTGCCCTATAGATCGCAAGGTCTGAAAGGGGAACTTTACTAGTTCATAGGGCGTGTGAATGGGGGATATCTGGATTCCGGAGATACTAATTATGGTAGTGATGCCTAGCTTACAGGCCTCTGGCATCTCCGGCACGTAAAAGGACCCCATATCTCAAATAGATCAGGGACTTTTCAATTCTAAACACGGCACTGAGGTTGGATAACTATTGACTTATGGGAAGTTGGAAACCTCTTTATGTAAATGCTCTCATGTCGTTTTTCGGTGTGAAGTTACGCTATTAATTGATGGAATGGGTGATTCAATGGTGAGATGAATGGTTTATGTATTAATAGTTACATAGCAAGTGACCTAGCTAGGGCGGGGGGCGGAGGTAACTCACCAGGTGACATCCGTCAGTGCTGACACCACAGTGAATAATTTAACTTTTGCAATAGAAAGCTACACATATTTTTTTTCCTACTTAATGTTCAAATAATATAATGAACTGAACATTCCTATTAGTCATTGGGCAAACAAAAATAGTGAAACAAATGCCATTATGTAATCAAACCCACGACATTTTTGTTATTAGCGCTATGCTCGATCAACTTAGCTATCCAGCTATCACAATCCGCCTATACATGGGAGGTTACCCCTGCTGGATGTGAAAGTCGTTTAGAGGGTTGGATCACTGGCGAGCAACTCCAAACCCTAGTTCAGTCTCTTGACGACTGGAACATCTTATGTAATAGTGGAGGATTAACATACTCTCCAAAGAGACACAACTCAGAACTTTATAGTTAATGAAACACTTTATTGACTATACACATTGTTTGATAGTACGTTTGTGGATCATCAGATCAATGGAGCTCATTCACCAATCGTAAACAAACAACATTTAGCCATGTGGTGCTCTGTCTCTTCTATATAATTTACGATCTCATGTTTAATTCATGATGGTTGTCACGTGACAGTTTTTTTTCATTGTTTTATCAATAAGATTACATGACTAAATGTTGTTTGTTTACGATTGGTGAATGAGGTCCATTCAACAAAAATACATCGTCTAACATGGACTATCTACGATAGGAAAAAACTTTTCTACTCTCAAAACTCTCCACTAACTCACTCTCTAACTTTAGTCTGCGACTCTGACAATATCCGTACTCTCACTCTCTCGGAGCCCAGTCACCAACCAACTTAAAAATTCCTACATCTCATCTCTCCCTACACACATTCACGTGGATCTGTTGATCACAATCTCACTATCTCGTGCAAGCCATAGTAGAGTAAAACTATACATTTATCCGAACCATTACAATAAGCAAACACAGTTTGTAACATCAGCCATACTTTTATTTGCGAAATTTGAGCATGAAATACTTGTGCCTTTTACCTCGTTTCAACTTTTGACCTCCCTCCACATTTTATTGACAATAAAGCTAACAGTAAAAATTGAAAAAAAAAGAAATAAAAAGAAGTAGAAATCTAAATCCTCACTGCCTGGTCGTGCGGTTTGCACGCTGGACTGTCGTTCGGACTTATCGATGGTCCCGGGTTCAAACCCTGCCCGCTCCCATCCCCCGCCGTCCTGCGGGAGGTTTGGACTAGGAAGTAATTATCTTAAATTCTGAAGGAACATCCAAAATAAGTAAAACATTTTACAAACATTTTAAGCAGGCATCTCAAATATTTTTTTATACTAATAAATGGACCGGCCTCTCCCTTCATATCCTGCTAAGAACCACTGCTGACCTTAAAAAGTGGAGGGTTTTGTTATGCGAGCTGTCACAGCACCTCTACGACTAAATTCAAGGAACAGATGATGATGATTATAAATAGAATACTTAGATACTGTCCTTGCGAACGCCGGTATGGACAGTATAGAGGGACTTCTTATGGCCCGGCAGTTACGCTGGGTAGGGCACGTATCCCGTATGGGAGACGAACGTATGCCAAAGGCAGTCTTTTTTGGTGAGCTAAAAGGTGGTCTACGTAACAGAGGCGCCCCACGGAAACGCTTCAAAGACCAGCTTAGGCGTCAACTTTCCTTGGCTGACATAGAAGAGAGCACCTGGTTGCATGCGCCTCAGAACGAGACAGCTGGAGGTCACTCACGAAGGCCGCGGGATACACATTTGAGACCAAAAGAAAATCCGCTGCCGAGGAAAAACGCAGACAACGATAAGAAAATCTAAATCGACCACCTGCGGACAATGGTTATGCTTGCCTTGGATGTGGCAAAATATGTAGGTCACAGCTAGGGCTGCACAGCCACTTGAAATACTGCACACCTCACTAATCTTCGGACTCGAAGACAAGCCTTATTATTATTAGATACTTATATCTTAGTTAGTTGTGTTCAAATATACGGGTAGACACTGAAAAAAAGAAGCAGCAGGACTATTGCCAAACGTCTTTTTACAAAGCTTATATTTATATTAACTCACTCCGTCTGTCTGTCTGGAAGAATTATTTTACGATTTTCTCCCTTTTCCCATTCTCGAATCAAGTGGCACATTTGCACAATTGTTGTTAGTAATGTTGATCGAAGACAATACATGAATCAATTAAAAAAGAATAACCAGTTAGTTTATCAATTAGTGGTGAGTAATTAATTTTGTTTTATATTGAAAATGGATAGGCAAGCCTTGCAGTTTTGATAGATGTAGCAGTGATTGTGCAGTGCTTCCTCTAAGTAAATTTTTTTAAAGTATTTTTTAAATTTGTTTGTTTTACAAAAGCTAGAGACGCTTCAACATGTATCTCGATGAAAAAGATGAGACCTTAGATCCAAATGCTAATAAGAGGTCTCTCTCCATATCAAAACAACCTGATATTTTTGCTGAAACATTGCCGAAACAAAATATCAATAGCGCAGACGCCAGGTGCCTTAGTTAATAGACAAGGGAACAAAAGATGTATTATACTATGGTGAATAGATTGTTATTTTTATACACCGGGTAGAAAGAAGGGTGAAAGTGCTCTAGCGTCTGGTGACTACAGATGCTCAACTTGTGAACTTGTGACCGCAGCTGTGTATTAAGGATTGGCAAAGGGTGAAAACTACCTATCGAGACGTAAAATGCCACAGATAAATCAGACAACGTATTCGGAATAGGCCTACTGTTTCCCTAAGCAGCTCTTTAAAGAATAATAAGCAAAACATGTTTCTGGTCGCGTAAACTTCGTACTGTGACCTAGGTGGTCCGTGTCGCCCGCCGCCATGAGAGAATTTGGGGCTAGGATGTAATACATTTTTAATTCTAAAGAAACATTCGATAAATATTTGTAAAACAAAATTGTAATGGCAATTATGAGCATTATTAAAATTTCATAAACAACTAATGTTGTTTAAAATAGAATCGTTTACATTTCTTTGTTTTGTACCTATCTATCAATGTAGTAATTAGCTCTTGTATTGGGGTTCAACAACGACTTAAACACCGATCTTTTTTTTTCTTGAGCTATAAACTCACCTAACGACACATGTGTAGAGTTGCCGTAAGTCATACATAAGTGCTTGCTCTGTCATTGCTATGAAAAGATCTGCGATGTTCTACACATTTACTAGCACATCGTACGTTGTATTTGCATAAAAGCCTATATATACTTATTGGGCGCAATGGGTTACATGGAAAGAGTGAGAGTCTCGACCTAGAGTGGCATGCCCCTATTTCACTCAATAAATGAATAAGTTTATAATAAAAACATATGAACCAGAGTACGAAGCTAAGAGCATAACCACCCAATGATAACAAATTTAGCAATCTTTCCAGTTCCCCCCCCCTCTCTCTCTCTCTCTCTCTGACTCTCTGTAGCTCACCTCCATCAAATGACTAAACTAATATCTTCTTTAAATTTCTTTTTATTGAAACTCGAGTCTTATGTTCGTTTCCGTGTTTGTCTTTTTTTTTTTAATAATTGTTTATAACTTTATAAAACTCTCTGCTTAAAATCCATGATAGAAGTTTTCATTGAAAAATTAAAGAAAATTGATATAAGCACGTTTCATTTTCCCCCTTGTAATTAATTTTTTTTTGTAAAGAAAGAAGGGGGGGGGGGGGCTGCCATGTTTGACATTAATGTTTTACATGTTTCGGATGTTCCTCCAGAATTGAAAATAATTTACTTCCTAGTCCTAACCTCTCGCAGGACGATGGGGGATGGGAGCTAGCAGTGTATGAACCTGCGACCATCGACAAGTCCGAACAACAGTCTAGCGCGCATAGCGCGCGACCAGGCAGCCATCCTACATGTATGCTAAGAATCGTTGTTTGTTTTTAAGCCAAGGATAAGAGGTCAGTTGGGGTCAACATTCCAAAGTCAGGACAGGACTGTATTTGACCAGCTGTTCTGCTACACATCCACACATACGAGTGTGTGTACACGTTGTTTTGTTTTATTTATTTTATTGTTACGTGACCAGGAGACCTGGTCTCAAAAGAGGCAGAATGACCTGGGTACTTATCTTATGTTATATAATACAGACGTTACTTAAACAAATAACATGATCACGTCCTATGCGTCATGCATATTAACCAATGACTTACATTCTGCCAAGTCACTGGTTATCCTGGCTAGCTTAGGCAACCCATTCCATGCTCTAATAGCGCTAGGGAAGAAGAAGCATTTATACAAATTTGTCCTAGCATATGGAACGAGGAATGTGCATTTATCTTTGTGTCATTCTGAGTATTTTATTAAATTTGTTTTTGTATTTGAAGATTATGGTTCAGTGTTTTATGTATAATTGCTGCTTTATTTTGGAGACAAAGCATAGTAAAGTTCCTCTTTCAGACCCTGTAGTCTATGGGGCAGATGATGTAAAGGTCACCTGTTTCTGAGGCCTACGGTTAATAAGGGTGTCATGTGGCCAGCACAACAACCAACCGCCTTTACTTTTCCCCAACTAATGTAAGGTGCCCATTAGAGCTGGGTGGACTCAGAGGCACCCGAAAATTACGAAATTAAAAATCCCAGCCTTCAGCAGGATTCGAACCCCCAGACCATGGTTCGGAAGACAAGCTTTACCACTCAGCCACCGCGCCTACAAAGCGTAGTCGGCGGCTTTTTTTTGTTTTACCGCCTACGGTTGTTTTTCTATTGTTGTCATATAACTTACACAACGACCAGTTGAAATAGTCGCGCCTAGTGACAAGAGGTCTCAATCGAATTGTCCTATTGGAGGAAGCCAATGCTAAGCAAAGATTTTATTTTAGAGAGAAGGAAAAAAGAAATGAGAAAAAGGCGGGAGGGGGGAAGAGTTGCTGTAAACAAAAAAGCAGTTATTTCCCTTTTACGAAAGTTCGGCGTTACACAGCCATAAATAAATATATTTATAATGCCTAGTTTTTGTATTGATCGATTGGACCTGATATATTAGATTTCAGAACATTAACTCCACTCACAAGTGCGAATATCTATTCATTTGTTTTTACTGGCAAGAAGAACGAAAGGTCAACTTTGTAGGGGAACTAATTAGTCGAGAGAAGTGAAGATGTTACATATAAATGAGTACTCATTTTATTTTGGAAACTATAGAATCGTGTCGCTACAGATAACTTTGGTGCATATATACTGCCCTACAGCTGAGATTCAATGTGGTAAAACAGGGGTTCACAACCTGTGGGTCGCGACCCCCTTGGTGGTCGATTGACAATTTGCCAGGGGTCGCCAAAGACCATTGAAAAAATGGATTGTTATTGTCTATTCTTCAATTGCTGTGTGTGTGCGGGGGAGGGGGGATCGCGGCTAAGTGGGGGATTGTAAAAAGGGGTCGCCGAGCATAAAAGGTTGAGAACCGTAGAATCTCCCACCATTTCCAGGGCTGTTAAGTTGCCACTTTGATCTGCCAAGAGATATCTGCTCTCTCTATCTAAAAGTTAAAGATGTATCTTCAACACAGAAAATATATACGTCTTACATATATTAATGTGTTAATCGACCAAAGTATGTGGGAGGAGACAGCCCAAGACTAAGCTCTCTCTCTCTCTCTTTCTCTCTCTCTCTTTCTCTTACACAATTTCAAGGGTTTTATTTTCTATTTCACTCAAATTTTGAAATTGCCTGTCTTAATTGGTACAAATACATTTTGTGTGTGTGTGAGTGTGTGAGTGAGAGAGAGAGAACCTATTTGTGAATCCTTTCAAAGCGAGACATTGCCGATAATAATTCATTCTATAAAGGATTGCTTAGGCTGCTTTTCAAAATCATGCATTCTTTAATGCGTTGCATGTATTGTTTTCTTTTAAAGAGCATTATATTCGTGTCTTTTCAGAATTAATATTCCCATAATCTTTTACTCCTTTTGTACCTCTACTGTCTTTTTTATTTATTTATTCCTAAATGGACCGATAGTTTCAGAATATAGTGACTCGAAACACAAAAGCCTTTGACGGTGGGCCGTATTCAGCTTTTCGTAAACTAATGATAATGATTATCACGATTGTATTTTGGAGAGATGTGCATTTTGTCCATAATCATCTAACATACGCTTGATTCGGAAGTGCCTATAAATTTGTCAAACACACCTCTAGGACAAAATGAAGCAACTCAGCCTTGAATATTTTTCTTCAATTGATATAAAACTGTGTAACTTAAATGTAAGCCCTTACTTACAAGCATGGGTTCTAAACTTTTTAACCCAACGGCCCAGTATGTTAAAGTCAACAACACAAAATCCCCAACTCGAGTACTATGTACGGGTGCTCCATAAGGTTGTGTACTTTCTCCTGTACTATACACTCTTTACACTAATGACATAAGAAGCATCTATGACTCAACTTAAACTCATGAAATTCGCTGATGATACTGCCATAGTCAGTTTTATTTCAGGAGACGAAACTCAGTATCGAAACTCGATAGAAGAGTTTACAAACTGGTGCACCGACAACTTTCTAGAACTGAATGTAACAAAAACTAAAGAACTAATAGATTTTAGAAAGAAAAAACAAACTATACGTGAACTGCAAATAAACACTACATCTATAGAACAAGTAAAGGCATATAAATATCTAGGCGTTATCATCAACAACAAGCTTTCATGGGAAGACCACCTTGGAACTGACAAAGAAAACAGCCCATCGACTCTTTTTTTTCTATACAAACTCAATAGCTTTAAACTAAACAAGAAGAGACTTTTTACGGCGCGACTATACAAAATCTGCTAACATACGGAATAACTTGTTGGCAAGGCAACGCCTCATCTAAACTGTTGCGACGTCTAGAAAACATCATTAAAAAAGCATCAAAAATTACACTCACAACATTACCACATTTAAAGGAACTTTTTGAACAAAAGTGCCTAAGAAAAATCGAAAAAATCTTGGAAGACAACGGCCACCCGCTCCATCAGAACTACGTCAGGTCGTCGCGAAGTGGGCGACTGCTGTCAATCAAAACAAGAACGGAGCGGTACAAAAACTCGTTCGTACCTCACTCGGTCCGGCGCCTTCGACACGGAGGTCACGCTCGGTCAGACTCTATCACCGCCACTCATTGATCAGGGAACATGAAATGCACCACGATACCTGTGTGTAGTCGCTGAATGAACTCTTTATGTTGTCTGTTGTATTTATGTGTATTTTTCTGTTGTGTTGTCTTTATATGAGAAAAGAGTCCTTGTAATCACAACAAATTTCCGTAAGGATCAATAAAGCAGTCTTAGTCTTAGTCTTAAAATAAATAATCCTAAGTACAAGTCATTATACATTGACTTGAAATAGGCCTAAAACAGGTTAAGGCATTTCCTGGTGGCGACCCGTACATGATAAAATTTACGTTCGAGACTCTCTTAGAAGCTGGGGACCTAGAGGAGTGATGTAGGCTCCCGCAGTAGGTCCGTGAGAAAAAAGTTGGTCATAAGTAAAACGCAAATAAGTTTCACTTTTCATTTTTACTAATTTAACGCTATGTTTAGAATCCAAGATTACATCGGGCCTAATGAAATTTTACTAAAACGAGTTCGTTGTCTTTGGTGGTTTTTTTTTATAGTGTTGGCTACATAATTTTAAGCGTTGTATAAAGTTCTTACTGGAGATAGAATTGAACACTCGGCGGGTTTCTGCTCAAGCCGGCAAGCGGTCTGATTTCGAGGCCGGGTCCCGGCGCTCAGCGTATTGTGGTGTTAACAGCTTCAGAAATTCTTTCTCCTTGTTTTTACACCTTTTTTTTCGTAATAAGAAGAAAGAATATAAAAAAAAGGTCAATATTAATGAGTTTTCTTTTACAACGCACTATTCATCTCAGTAAAACAAAATAATCTAGTAATAAAGAGGCAGCCATGGTTAATAGTATTATTCGAGGAACATTCTAGGTAAAAAGTAGGTATATATAGCACACGGATAATGGGCGTGATGTTTTTAAAGATCATCTTCGTGCTAAGTAATACATCTCTGTCGCGGAGCATTTTTAAATATTTATATATAGATATATATCAAGTAGTGAGGGGCGAGTCGATAGTTGCTGAAATTATCATATTGGATAAACTGGCTTCTAGAAAAGAATTCATTTTAAATTGTATACAGTGTTCATGTTGTGTGGAAATCCTTTCGTCATGCCGATTCTTGACGTCCCCGGATACAGTATAAGAAACATTGAGTTAAGTGCTATGTGAACTAATAGAGCGTGACTAGTCACCTTTTTTAGAGTTTAATGAAAAACAACACAGCTAGTTTCTAAATACTAGCCACGCAAGTGAAACTCATAGGCCTATACTAAAATCTTAAGCTATAGCACATGATAAAAAAAAACACGACCCAAAATACACGTGTCAACATAGCGACTTGAATTGAAACATTTGATCGAATAGGATCATCATTCACATGCGCATAAACACAAATACACACACACACACATACACCGATACGAACACATGAACATATTTATGTTTTGGTTTTGTGATGAAATAAGAGAAGCAGTACAGAAATTAATAATTGAAGAGACCAAGCAGTACACGTGCCCCTAGACTGTTAAACCGCTGGGATAGCACACATGATCTGTCGACCATCTTTCTCCATTCCTCTCTATCTTTTGCCTTGGATAGAATCTCTTCCAATTACAGGCCCGACCATTCATTTACGTTGTCCTCCCATCGCTTTCTCCGTCTGCCTCTTCTTCTTTATTCTGGTGCTGTTTAATGAAGGAAGATCTTTGCAAGAAATGAGGCCTTGTGATTTGGCCATAAAGTTTTAGTTTGAGTTTTTTGACAGGTGTTAGCAGGTCGTCTTGGGGTCCAATCTCCGTTGTGATCTTAATTCTTTTCTGTTCCTTTGTGATGCTGACTTTGTATGGGATGTCTAGGATCCTCATATATTAAATATATATCATGTAAATTTCATTGCTAGGATCTTCCTCTCTAGTTCCACAGTCAGTGTCCATGATTCACACACATAAGAATGTGGCAGTGACCAGGGTCTGAATTTAGTGTCGAGGGTTATGCCTTTGTCTTTTCAGTTGTTTCAATTTTGTGCAGGTGCAGCTGTCATTTTTCTCCACAATCTTATCTCCAAATTTCTTCGCATTCCCACATTAACTTTCTTCTCTTCACACTTTCATCTCCACATTATTATATTCACATTCTCATATTAACATTCTTATCTCTACATTTTCATCTCTACATTCTCGTCTTCACATTCTTCTTTCTATATTCGGTGTTTTAGTTGTAATACATCAAATAAAATGTGATTGAAACGTTATTGACTTTTAATGTATTAAAGGAACGAAATAAATAAGTATTTTAAAACATCATAAATAATGCAATGCAACGCGCATTCCGTTCAAACTCTTTCTGCATCCACACTTTGGAAAAACTGTGTTAGAGGAGACAATTAGCTGGCCGAGTCTAGATGAAACATTGAGGAATGTGTATGACCATTTCAAAAAGTGTAACAATTACAAAGTTATTTTAAACAAGGTTACAAAGACAGTTGGTATGGAAACACAAACTCAAAATCAGCACCCGAAGTGGTCTACCCAGGCAGGTAAAAAGGCAGATTTCAATATTTTCAGAAAGAATATCAGAATAAAATTCTATCAAAAGCTAATGACAGAGAAGATTGGAAAAAGAAAGTTGACAGATCCTGTGTGGTGCCCCAACGGTCCAGCAGACCAAGGAATAGGTGAAAGTAAAGGTGAAGCTAAATGTGAACGTGGACGGACAGACAAACCACATAAAACTAATAGAGTCGTTTCCCTTTTCTGGGGCCGCTAAAAAAAAAAGGGAGAAGACGTTGACCTTAGTACCCTGTAGACTAGACATGTGTTATTGTCACGTGATTTAACCTGTGTCAAACGAGGGAAATAAGGAAGATGATGACATTGACCTAATTTATGTTGGAGTGGGAAAGTATCACATATCAAGAAAAAGAAAAAAAATATCACTTTAAAAAAATAAAGCTTATATTTAGAATAATTGTATCAATTGTTTTGTATTAGTTATGTAATCCAACTTGTAATAGATCTAGATTTTTCTAGACTTAATATTAATAGGAAAAACAGTGACTTGGCAGAATTTAAGTCATGCATGACTAAATGCATGACGCGTAGGACGTAATCATCTTCTTTTTTGAAGTAACGTCTGTATTATATAAGATAAGAAGATAATAATAATTGTGTGCGATTGGAAACATATGTGAGAAATAAAGTGTACAAAACATTTTACCAGGCAGACAGAGTGAGTTGATATAAGCTTTAAAAAAAAAGTTGACCTCCCATCTTTTAACAAAGACATCGAAGTGGCTATACATTTTTTTATCAACATTTGGTGCACTTGGTGATGGTCTTGGTACCCTCACTGACAGCGTGCTCGGCCAACTCACCAGGAAGAAGGAGACGGGCGGCAGTCTGAATCTCAGAGAAGTGATGGTGATGCGTTTGTTGTAGTGAGCTCAACTGTTAGCTTCAGTGGTGGTGATGTGTTTGTTGTAGTGAGCTCAACTGTTAGCTTCAGTGGTGGTGATGTGTTTGTTGTAGTGAGCTCAACTGTTAGCTTCAGTGGTGGTGATGTGTTTGTTGTAGTGAGCTTAACTGTTAGCTTCAGTGGTGGTGATGTGTTTGTTGTAGTGAGCTTAACTGTTAGCTTCAGTGGTGGTGATGTGTTTGTTGTAGTGAGCTCAACTGTTAGCTTCAGTGGTGGTGATGTGTTTGTTGTAGTGAGCTCAACTGTTAGCTTCAGTGGTGGTGATGTGTTTGTTGTAGTGAGCTCAACTGTTAGCTTCAGTGGTGGTGATGTGTTTGTTGTAGTGAGCTAAACTGTTAGCTTCAGTGGTGGTGATGTGTTTGTTGTAGTGACCTAAACTGTTAGCTTCAGTGGTGGTGATGTGTTTGTTGTAGTGAGCTTAACTGTTAGCTTCAGTGGTGGTGATGTGTTTGTTGTAGTGAGCTTAACTGTTAGCTTCAGTGGTGGTGATGTGTTTGTTGTAGTGAGCTCAACTGTTAGCTTCAGTGGTGGTGATGTGTTTGTTGTAGTGAGCTAAACTGTTAGCTTCAGTGGTGGTGATGTGTTTGTTGTAGTGAGCTCAACTGTTAGCTTCAGTGGTGGTGATGTGTTTGTTGTAGTAAGCTCAACTGTTAGCTTCAGTGGTGGTGATGTGTTTGTTGTAGTGAGCTAAACTGTTAGCTTCAGTGGTGGTGATGTGTTTGTTGTAGTGAGCTCAACTGTTAGCTTCAGTGGTGGTGATGTGTTTGTTGTAGTGAGCTCAACTGTTAGCTTCAGTGGTGGTGATGTGTTTGTTGTAGTGAGCTCAACTGTTAGCTTCAGTGGTGGTGATGTGTTTGTTGTAGTGAGCTAAACTGTTAGCTTCAGTGGTGGTGATGTGTTTGTTGTAGTGAGCTCAACTGTTAGCTTCAGTGGTGGTGATGTGTTTGTTGTAGTGAGCTCAACTGTTAGCTTCAGTGGTGGTGATGTGTTTGTTGTAGTGAGCTCAACTTTTAGCTTCAGTGGTGGTGATGTGTTTGTTGTAGTGAGCTAAACTGTTAGCTTCAGTGGTGGTGATGTGTTTGTTGTAGTGAGCTAAACTGTTAGCTTCAGTGGTGGTGATGTGTTTGTTGTAGTGAGCTCAACTGTTAGCTTCAGTGGTGGTGATGTGTTTGTTGTAGTGAGCTCAACTGTTAGCTTCAGTGGTGGTGATGTGTTTGTTGTAGTGAGCTAAACTGTTAGCTTCAGTGGTGGTGATGTGTTTGTTGTAGTGAGCTTAACTGTTAGCTTCAGTGGTGGTGATGTGTTTGTTGTAGTGAGCTCAACTGTTAGCTTCAGTGGTGGTGATGTGTTTGTTGTAGTGAGCTAAACTGTTAGCTTCAGTGGTGGTGATGTGTTTGTTGTAGTGAGCTAAACTGTTAGCTTCAGTGGTGGTGATGTGTTTGTTGTAGTGAGCTCAACTGTTAGCTTCAGTGGTGGTGATGTGTTTGTTGTAGTGAGCTCAACTGTTAGCTTCAGTGGTGGTGATGTGTTTGTTGTAGTGAGCTCAACTGTTAGCTTCAGTGGTTGTTTATGTGTTTGTTGTAGTGAGCTCAACTGTTAGCTTCAGTGGTGGTGATGTGTTTGTTGTAGTGAGCTCAACTGTTAGCTTCAGTGGTGGTGATGTGTTTGTTGTAGTGAGCTCAACTGTTAGCTTCAGTGGTGGTGATGTGTTTGTTGTAGTGAGCTCAACTGTTAGCTTCAGTGGTGGTGATGTGTTTGTTGTAGTGAGCTCAACTGTTAGCTTCAGTGGTGGTGATGTGTTTGTTGTAGTGAGCTCAACTGTTAGCTTCAGTGGTGGTGATGTGTTTGTTGTAGTGAGCTCAACTGTTAGCTTCAGTGGTGGTGATGTGTTTGTTGTAGTGAGCTAAACTGTTAGCTTCAGTGGTGGTGCGCCCAAAGAGTTCATTGGGTTCATGATAGAGATATGGCTTTTGAGGAGATACCTAGTGTCACAGTGCTCTTGTTTAAAAACTTTGGAAATGTAGATGCTATAGCTTTCATAAGCTTTCCTTTTCTTTTACCACCGGTGCGTAAAACTCTAACCTTGCCGACTTTAATTCTTTGCTCCACTTGACGATACTTTAAGTGACCTAGTTTTCAATCTGTGCGTGACAAAATTGAGAGTGACGGACGAAGAGGTCCCTTGCGTGGAAATCGGGCGAGCATGCCACAGAAAACGAACGCGTCGAACCAATAGTAGTGCTGCTTTTTTACACTATTTATATATATAGATCAAAGCTCCTCGAAAGAACATACACTTTTTAAACCAGGTTGACACAAAATGAGTTAGTGTTGCTCCCATATGGTCTGCCTAGTGCGAACTACAAACCGTCATGGGCATATAATTGGGATGTTTCGTAGCACGCTTTACATTTATTATCGTTTATATGATTGATCCCTGAAAATTTCTTCTCATAATTAGCATAGAGGGTTTTATTTTTTTTTAAAATAAGACTTAAAAAAAAAAATTCCTATATCAGACCTTGCTTAAGAAAATTGATGTCAGCTGGGTGGACTCACCAGGATTCGAACCCCGGATCCGGTTCGGAAGCCAAGCGCTTTACCACTCAGTCACCATGCCTCCAAAATAAGACTTAAATCAAAATTATTTTTTAGATACTAAGTAGATTTCAAATTAGATATATTGATATTGGGGCGATGTGGCTGATTATTTAAAGAAAAATTACGATGGTTTTTCAAATTCGGGCTATTGACATATTTAAATTCTGCGTAAAAAGTTGTGATAGTAAACATTTTTTGTTGATTCGCTACTCGACCGGCGGCGTACTATACGCCGCTATTTTGCAGGGTCGGCTTTAGGTGACCGCAGTGGGCTCCGCTCTTTTGCGACAGCAGGGCGCCCCGCAATTTCATAGGACCCGCGCCAATTCTAGGTTTACGTTGTGACGTTGGGAGTTTTGATACTACTCTGAACCTTGATTCTTCATCGTCGGTGAACATTCGACCTGGCTAGAAGATACTAATGTTACCTTGAACAGTTTACAGAATCTTTGTCTTGAAATGGAATATTGATGAGGTCAATACTATTTCTATACAATACTATTTAAGTATTTAAATTGAACTATGCAAACGCGACATGAAGCTCTTAAAAATCGACACTAGCAGCTGGGAAAAAGTAGCAATGGATAGATCTACATGGAGAGAGAGCATAAAGGAAGGGTCTCGGATTGCAGATGCCATACACTACAGAAGCAGAAAGAAGGGTGATAACGCAACGGCGCCTGGTGATCACCCTAACCCCAACCTGCGATTGCAGCTGTGTATCAAGGATTGGCCTCTTAAGTCACACAAGAAGTTGAAAAGGGAAAAGATCGTCTCTCGAGACGTAAAATGCCACAGATTTAATTTGAACTATATCTATATATATATATATATATTTATATTCATTTATTATTATCATTAATCACATGTCATTTTCATTGTATAACTATTGTTATAAACCTAGTGGTGAGACAGATGGGGGTAGTGCTGTGTGTGTTTTGGACTACGCAAATCGCCCCAGGCCAGCGCTAGACGAGCGGTCAACCGTGAAGAAAAACAGTACACGCCAGTTCGGCAAAGACCCGTGTTGTAAATATTACGCACACAAGTCACGGCGATTGTGATCAACCAGAGGTCAAGCGACGTTCCATCCAATTCTAGAAGGCCTATGGACCCTATATAAGTGCGAGTGTGTTAAGAGTCACGTTACCTCGCAATGTGACCAGTACGAGGCGAAGTCAGAAACAATCACCACACTGGAAATTCAACAACTCACTGTTAACAGACACAAATTACCTTAAAAACATAACAACTTTAATACAAAACACTTTCGACACAACGGACCCAAATACTAACACAGAAGACCTTTGGGAACTACTAAAATGAAGCATAAAACAACAAACAATAATAATAGCCACTCAAAACAACAAGCAGCGCACACAACAAGAAAAACATCTGAAAAGAAAAACTCCAAACACTACAAAAAGACTCAATCGACATCGAGACAACACAACAAGAACTACAAACACTATTAGACTATAAATACATAGGGGCACAAAAAAGATGCAGACAAAGAACCATAACAGAAGGGCCAAACAAAGCCTTCCTAACCATAGAACAGAACATACAAAAAAAACGCACCATAGATAAAATAACAGACACACTAGGCAACACACAAGAAGACAATACAAATATAGCTGAGGCATTCAAACAACACTTCCAAAGCATTTACACGAAATTAAAAACAGACGCAGAGGCACAAAATGAAACACTAAAATTTTGCAAACAACTAAAAGAAGAAGACAAAACCGCAACAGACACACTACTAACACTACACGACATAGAGAAAGCAGTCAACAGCCTTCAAAACGATAAAACATCCGGACCAGACGGCCTAACAGCGGAATTCTACAAAGCCATTCTGCCCCTTATAGGCCCTTTCCTTTTAACAATGTTTAGTAATGCACAAGAAATTGGCAAACTTCCGCATCTCTTCAGTGAGGCTTACATCACTGTGCTAGAGAAAGACAAAAACAACCCAACATTAATAAACAACTACAGACCCATCTCGCTTCTCCACACAGACTACAAAATCCTAGCCAAAACACTAGCAAACAAACTACAACCACACCTCCACTCATTATTACACCCAACCAACACTGCAGCACACCAGGAAGAAACATAGATACAATGAACCACCGCATACGCGACATCATAACATACGCAGACATAAAAAAAACACACAACTAGCGCTTCTGACCATCGATCAGGAGAAGGCATTCGATAGAGTAGACCACAACTTCCTATTCAAAATTCTTGAAAAGAACAACATAGGAGACAAAATAATAAAGTGGATTAGGCTAATGTACGCTGACCCACAGAGCAGCGTACTAGTGAACCACACCTTGTCTAACCCATTCCCTGTGGAGCGATCAGTTAGACAGGGCTGCCTTCTCTCCTCCACACTATACACATTATGTATAGAACCTCTCCTACAAAAGATTAGGGAGGACACAACAATAAAAGGCCTAGCAGTCCCGGGCGACCAAACCACCATCAAAATACAAGCATACGCAGACGACACCACTTTCCTCATAACACACACAAACGACATAACAAAAATAATACAACATTTTAAAAAATACGGCCAAGCCAGTGGTTCCAAAATAAATTTAGGGAAATCCGCCATAATGGGAGTAGGCAAATGGAAACACAGAAAAGATTTCCCCGAAGGCCTACAAAGCGGAAAGACCCTAAAGATATGTGGGATCACGTGGACGCCAAACCCCTGCATACCACATAGTGAAACATGGGACACACTCATCATCCAAAGAGCACAAAAGACACTAGATAAATACAAACACATAGGTATGACAATCTTTGGTAGAGCCCACATATACAACACACTAATACTCCCCAAAGTCATCTATCAAGCAACCACAACAGAACCCCCACCACAGTTCATACAAACGCTAAACAAAATCACTGGCAGCTTTATTTTTAAGAACACAATAGCAAACGTAAAACATACAACACTAATACAACACAAAATTAATTATAAACAATTACACCTCAGAAATGATTTTTTAAAATGATTGACACCTTTTAAGATAGTATCATACTCTCTTATAAAAAGAATTGCTTTTTTTTTTTACATTTTTATGATCACTGACATAGACTTGCAGTGGAACAACATGATTGTAATAACCTTATTTAGAATGTAATAACCTTATTTAGAACACTAAGGCTTTTTACACACGAATGACAAAACAGTTCATAAAGATACAGTACACACACACACAAGCTGACCTATTCTATGACTGTGCAGCTGAAAGAGTCAACCTTGCCTGGTGTTGGTAATGTAGCATTATATAATCAGTATTTATCATGGAAAATTTCCCTTAATTTTTTTTTCACACAAAAAAGTGTAATTGTTTCTGTTGATGATAAGTGATACTTTAAATAGTAATATCTTCTTTGTTTTTGAAGACTTTTATTATGTTCTAGGAAAGTTGCAAACACCTGATTGATGGCTTTAAGCCCTACTGAACTACACAACTGCATAGCAGACATAAATGTTTTTATTGCAACTGACAGTCATTTGGTTAGATTTGTAAATGTTTTATAATGTGGTTGGTTAATAGTCTTCAAAACAGAGATTTGCTACTTTGTATTTTAAGAGTCCTAATTTAGTATTTGAATGTACTAATTTGGAATAATTAATGTGATACAAAATAAACACCCATACTCATTCTTTTCACTGCAAGCAATTTTTTTTTTCACATTTTTTTGTGTATAGGGCATCTTTCATGCTTATAACAAGCTCAGTGCATTAAGATCTAATCTCTTTTAGTGGAAAAGTGGTGGAAAAAGAGTTTCCTTTATGCCTTTAGATGTTTAACAAACACAACTGAGCTGTAGTAAGGTTTGAAGCGCAAGACATTCTATAGATAGCAAAGTGGTTTTATCCCAATCAGTTACACATCCCACTTTTTTAAACATATTATTTTTATTTTAATTATCACCCCATACAAATAAATATACTGATAGCTGATAATGAATGTCTTTGTCTCTTTCTCTACACTCATAGATTTAGCACTTCAAATGTATGTGTGCAGACATGAAAGAATGCTGAGTGTAAAGTAGTAGTGAATGAAATGTTAATAATAAATAAAAAAAATTATTAACAAATATAAAGTTGTAGTAATATAAAAATAACTTCACATCCATCACCTTTTTCTAGTATCCACATGAAATAATATTTTTTTGATCAGCCACATAAATCAACCTTGCAATATAACAATTTAAATTCTTAGCTCCATTAAATCCAAACTTGTTACACCCCATTTTGAGGTCAGAACCTCTTGATTCCATCAAATTCTATTGCCATGTATTTTAAGACTGTTTTTATTTGGTAGATGTTATGGTGTGTGTGTGTTTTATATGGTGATTGTGGGAAGAGATTAGTGATTGGTTGTGAATGATGCAACATAGGTGGCATTGCCATCCTTTGGTGTTAGTTAGGGGAGACGACTCCAGAACATGAGACTGAAAGATTGTGCTATTATAGTGAGCTAGTTTTTTTTTAAAGATATTATTACTAAAGTCTACTAAATTTATTTCATTTGATCACAAGTTATTTTGTCTATATTATAAATAAAGTTATATTTAGTTTTGTTCACAAAAGTTATTCAAGTTATTTGAAGTTTTATTAGTTAAGATATATTACTCTTACAATGATTTAGTTGTCTACCAGCAGTATGGTGCTACCAGTCAACGACCAGTAATAACAGTAGGAACATCTTTAATTTAACATAACATTAGCATATGTAACCATGGCACAGATGATGTAAAGGTCACTCATTTTTATGTCAGATAATTAAGGAGAGTTATGTGACAAGCGCAACTTCCTTTGATTTCTTCATCTAAATTCTAAAGTCAAGTAGACATTAGAGTTCGGTGAAATAAAGATCAATTCCAAAAATCCTGAAATTAAAAAATCCCACTCTTGGTTCACAGTAAAGTTAACCTTTCAAACTTTGCAATCTATGGGGCAGACAATGTAAAGGTCATCTGATTTTGTGGCCCACAGTTAACAAGGGTGTCATGTAACCAGCACAACAACCAAGTGTCTTTACTTTTCCCAAACTAATGTCAGGTACCCATTAAAGCTGGGTAGACTAAGGGGCACCCAAAAAATCCTAAAATTCAAAATCCCAGAACTCCCTGATTTGGAAACCACTGCGCAGTTCATCTCCTGTATTGGTCTAGTCATCTGAACACTCCAACATAACAATGAGAAAGAAGAAGAAGAATAAAAATCCCAGTCTTCACAGACATTTGAACCCAGGACCACAAGGTTCAGAAGCCGAGCACTTAACCACTCAGCCACTGCGCCCCCATCAGTAATAAGTGTTTGCAGTTAATTAAAAAGAAAGGAATTCAATTATTTACTTCCTACAGCATCTACTTCATCAAAGACAAGCTTTTTTAGCTATAGCCATTTAGAAAAATTCTCTGATCATTCTGGCACCCTGAAGGTATTACATTAAGAAGTAAAAGGTAAAGGTACCCATTTCGGATCTTGCATTTTTTGGACACAGATGATGTCTATGGCCATTGGTTAATGAGTCATGTTGCCAGCACAAAGACCAACTGTCTTTACTTCCCCAGCAAAAGTCAAGTAACCATTAGAGTTTGGTATATTCAGGGGCATCTTAAAAAATCCTGATCTTCAAATCCTAATTTTCACCAGGATTGAAACTCTAGACCTGTTGCTTGTTGCCATGTGCTTTACTACTCATACTACACCCCATACAAGAATAAGCTAGTCAAAATTTAATAAATACCAACATTTTTTACAAACAAAAATAAAATAGAATTGAATGCATATAATGAAAACTGATTTGACATGGCAGTTGATTTTTGTGCTGGCCATGATACCCTGATTTATCATGGACTACAGAAACTGATGACCTTAACATCATCTGCTCTATAGACACATGATCTGAAAAGGGAACTACTTTACTTTTTACTTTAATCTATGGGGTGTGCTGGTAAAGAGAGTGTAAAACAGACTAAGAACAGATCAACAATGTCAAATTAAGAGAGGCTGTAAAAACATATATATAGTCTTTTTTCAAGAATTCTTTCATTAAATTTTGAAAATACAGACATAAATCTGACAGTAGTTAGCAGCCTTGTTTACAACATAAATACAATGTGACATCACAAGCAATGAAGAGTCACATCTAGAATAATGTTATATATCTGTGTATTTTCCCAATACCTTCCTCTACGTTCATAGTGTAAAGTAGTCATTAAATGAATAAGACACCGGTCCCAAAAACCACTTTAGGGCCCTATATAGAGCAAAAACTATTAGGAGAGCTACCAGATCTGAAAACCATTGCACAGTTCATTGTAGGTATGGGGTTACTTGTCTGAAACCTCCAACATATAAATGAGAACAGAGAAGTCATTGAATGTACAATTATAACTTTTTTTTCACTGAAACTACCAGATGAAAAACTTAATAAAGAGTCTAGCTATGCTAAAGAAACTCAGGCGTTTCTTCCACCTGAAATACACAAAATCAACTCGAATATAAACCATAACAGATATTTTCACATTACTATCTGTAATAGACAAACATCATAATCATTGTAATAAGGACATCCCTCTGCAATTTGTTTTTCTTTGCCACCTTTGTTCTAAACAGCTTACTTTATGAATATGGATGTATGGCTAAATGGCACTAGGCTACCTATTAAGGGGACTTGATTTAAAAACCCAACTCAATCTGGGTTGTGTTTGCTGAGCATCTAAAGGCAGCTCAAAAAGGTTCTCCTCACACAGATCCACAAAAAAAGCAAACAAGATTAGACCATAGCCCCCTGAGCATGCAATAAGCATGAACAATGTGCTACACAAAAGCAATTAATAAAAAAGTTATGACCTGCTTTCTTCATTAATGAAGTATGTATTAAGCAAAGGAAAAAAACAAACTTTATAAGAATTAGTTCAAGATAAATATTTTCTGCACTATGTAACAACTTTTTTTCTATTATTGTTGTAATGAAAAGATTTTTTAAAATTTATGTTAAAACACAAATGTATAGAACATGGGAGGACACCTGGTGAATCCAAGCAATCATTTATCTTCAAGAAAATGATGTGAAAAACTCCATTTAAGTTTATATACAATTCATGATAGTTTAGAACATAATATTAAAAACAATTTATTCTTTGGCATCTAGCCAGTTTTTTGTTGCTGATCTGTTCTTCTCAATTTTTCTGCACTACTAAACAAAATGTTGGTTACCCAAGATGTTACATGCTAATAGTGTGAGTGTGAAATGGTACAAATTTGTGTTGAAATAGGAAAGATAAGAGATGGATCAAAAAATGGAGTAATGTAAACGAGATTATTATTAATATATTATTATTTGTTGAACAAGATTAAAATTCTATTGATGGCTCTATTTGGTGTATACTTAAGAGTCTCAGATGCTCGTAACAATAGTTTTTGATGTGATGGGGGTCTGACTGGATAACTTGTAGAACTTAGCTTTAAAGAGTTGACAGGCTACACAAAGTGAAACAAGGACTGTCTGGATAACTTGTAGAAGAAATACACTCTATAGAATGAATCAACTAGTTTATAATCTCTAATCAGGATATGTGGAGTCCCTTGGTAGCGGTCACTATAGGACATGTATCAATAATTATGTGAATGGGTAAAATCCAGAATCTAAGCCACTATAAATGAATACTTGTCCAGTACAGTGTAGCACAGGTGTAATGATTATTGTTTGTTTTTTTACATGTTTGGAATGTTCCTTCAAATTTGTAGATTATTACATCCTAGCCCAAAACTCCAGAAGTCTGGTGGGGGATGTCATTGGGCAGGGTTCAACCCTGTGACCCATCAAACTACCTTCTAGAGTGCAAACCACATGCTGGCAGGATCTTTAAAACTTTTTTTACTTTATTTAATTACTATATTAGGGATACTTTATTAAATCAGGTTAACATAATTATCTACTTTGTCAACCTTTCTTGTAATTGTCTTAGTCTATTTAGCAAGCTTTAACCCTGTGTGTTTCATTAAAATGTTTCTTAGTGTCATTAAAGCTATTATTAACCTCATTTAGCCAACTTTAAAATCAGCATTATATAATCATGTTTGATGAACAGCTGTGCTTTTTGTTTATAATACTATTTTAGTTCCATGATAAGAAAGTGAAGAAAAGAAAGGCATTTAAAACTCACTAATTTCAAAGCATAAATTTTACAGTGTTTTTTTTTTATAAACATTAAAATTAATTCATTCTGGTATTTTTCTATCACATTCATAAAATTACATAGTTTTTTTAATACAATCAACCATCCACATGTACAAACTAGATATGGGAATTGAACCTAACTTTTATAAAGATAAGGATAAAGATAGGGAAGAAAGAGCTGCAGAAAGAGCTCATCAGAAAGAACTAAAAGAACTAGAGACTAAACAAAAAGAGTTAGAGGCAAAACAAAAAGAAAGTCAGGACAAAGTAGAGTTGGCTAAATTAGAAGCAGCAAAAATCAACCCCTACATTATGACCCAACAAACCAGTAACAAACCATTTATCTCCAAATTTCATAAATTTAACATTAAGGAGGAAACATTAGAAAATTACCTAGTTCAGTTTGAACATATCTCATCTACTTACAATCTAAACAATGAGGATATGGCAAAACATCTGCTAGCAAATTTATCAGGAGAACCCCTAAACATAAATAAACACACTCACAACTGAACAACAGAAAGATTACATAGCTGTTAAAACTAGACTCTTGGAACATTTCGGGAAAAGCGAAGACTATTATAGAAAACTCTTTAAAAAGATTAAACTAAACAAGGATGGAGACTTCAACAGAATAATTTTTGACATGAAGGCAAATATGCTTAAATGGTTAGAGCTAGCTAAATGTGATATAAAAGATCCTAATCAAATTTTAGACATGATCCTAATTGACAATGTACTATCTAATGTCACAGATTTAGTGTTCACTTTTCTTAAAGAAAAGAAAGACAGAAACTGATCTCATTACTAATTTAAACCTTTTTAAAGATAGCCATCCTGGGCACACTATGGACAAAAGAGAGCTACATCAATTGGCCGCCATAGTTAATATAGCTAACAATAGCAATAGTAATGATAGATTTAAATTTTCTAATTCAAAAACTTGCTTTAATTGTGGGAAGAAGGGCCATGTTAAAAGCCAATGCAGACAAACTAGCACTAGCAACTTCAGATATAGAAGTTACACCAATTACCACAACCCTAGCAACTACAATCAAAATAATTACAACAATCATAGTAACTATAGCAACCAATATAGAAACTACAGATCCAACCAGAGTGCAAGCCCCAGAGAAAGAAGGAGCCTTAGGAATAACAACTCCTATTACAATAACTATAATACTAATAGACAATCAAGGAGGGACACATACAACCATCAGTCCAACTACAACAACTATCAAAACAGGAATAGAAATAGAGGCAATACCAATAACAATACACAAAGAGAAGAGAATGTTGCCTACTTACAAACAGACATGTCTAAGGTAAATGTTTTTCCCTCATATGTAAACTCAGTAGAAATTAAAGCAATGAGAGATACTGGTGCAACAACATCAATAGTAAAATCCAATCTAGTCAAACCAGAACAATATTTAGAAGAAACTGTTAAGGTCATTTATGCCAACATACAAAAATTTGATATATGTAAAACCGCCAAGGTCTGGATTGAATCTCCCTGGATCACAGGCGAGATAAAAGTAGTAGTAATGGATACACCCGCCCAAGACCTCATAATAGGGAACTCACATGTAACAATAACTCAGCTAGATTCATGGATAAAAAACAGACAAAGAAATTGGTATCTAGACCAACATCATATATCAGCTGTTCTAACTAGATCACACAAAAATATAGTGCCAGAAATTGAATTACCAAATACTTTGTTCAATGAAATAGGAACGACCAGACAAGAATTAATCAAAATGCAAAACAGTGACCCTATAATACAAGATTTGTTAAATAAAGACTATAACAAAATAAATTTAAACAACCATCATCTTTTAGCCAACAACCTAGCCATTAGATGTAACAGAAACAAAGATAGCACAAGAATTCAAATTATAATTCCAGAAAGTCTACAACCCAAAATATTGAAAATGGCCCATGATGACCCAACAGCAGGCCACTTTTGAAAAAAGAAAACATATGCTAAAATCTCACAAAAATTCTTTTGGCCTAAGATGAAGACTCAAATTTAAGACTATATAGATTCCTGTGCAGAATGTACTAAACAAAAACTCATACTCAAGGCACCTCTACAAAAATCAGATAAAGCCCATTGTTTCTGGGACAAGATAGCCATTGATATTATGGGCCCATTAAATACAAGTACCAAGGGAAATAAATATATATTAGGGATCATAGACATAGCAACCAGGTGGGCAGAAGCTTTTCCTCTTAGGGATATCAGGGCCGAAGATATATGCACCTCACTAAGAACAATATTCCTAAAGTTCGGATTCCCAAACAAAATCTTATCAGATAATGCATCTAACTTTAGATCAAACTTAAATAAAGCTTTCGCAGCTATGACTAACATAAAACTAGTGCATAGTACAGTTTATTCACCACAGTCAAACGGTGTGATTGAGAGATGGAACAAGACAATCAAAGAGATAATCTATAAATTAGAAACAGAAGCAATGAATACTTGGAATCAGACTTTAAATTATGCTATCTTCGCTTACAACACTACTACTCATGAAACAACAAAATTCAGTCCATATGAATTAGTTTTTGATAGAAAACCTAAAGGACCACTAGAACTATGGGCTGATAATATGTTAGAGCTAGAGAACTATGAAGAATACCATCCATGGATAACACAAACAAAACAAAATTTAAGACAGGGAATAAAATTAGCTGATATAAACATGGATAAAAACTTAAAGAGACATAGAGATATAAAAAATAAGAACAGAAAATTAAGGACATTGAACATAGGAGACCAAGTGTTTGTAAAAATAGAAAATAAGTATAGTAAAAACAAAAATGAAGGCCCATATGACATAGTAGGAAAAATAAATAACAAAGTGTACAAAGTAGACAGAAATGGCAAGGAATGTAAGCTGAGCATAGATAAATTAGTAAAATTTCCCAAAAGAAAAGTTGAAGAGATAGAAGTTATTGATAGGGATACAGATTCAATAGTAACTATGCAAGAATATGCTGCAAATACTATATCCATTCATACTACCACCCAAGACTCCAGTAATGATAGAACTAATATAGATAACTTGATAGAAAAATACAATGATGTCATTACATTGAAACTAGGCTGCACTGATCTAATTCAGCATTCAATACATTTAAATAAGACACTACCATCTAAAACAAAGGCATATAACATCCCAAAGGCCTATGAGGAATTAGTAAAAGTAGAACTAAAGAAATTACTAAGTGAAAACAAGATAGAAAAATCAGATGTTTGTTCTTACGCATCACCTATGGTGATTGTCAAAAAAAAAGATAACAGTGTGAGAATCTGTTGTGACTATAGAGAGCTAAACAATTGTACTATCATAGATCCTGAACCTCTACCTGATACAGAAACTATAATTAATATGCTAAGCAGAGCCTCACTATTTACCACCATGGATCTAAATAGAGGATTCTGGCAAATAAAAATGGAAGAAAAGTCTAAACAATATACTGCTTTCAAATTTATACTACCTGGGTTTGAAGGGATATATGTATGGAATGTCATGCCATTTGGATTAGTTAATAGCACAGCCACATTTCAAAAATGTATGAGCAAACTATTAGCAGGCATTGACAATGTAATCTCATATGTTGATGACATTTGTGTTTTCACTAAATCAGAAAAGGAACATCTAGACACACTAGAACAAATATTTGCTAGTTTAAAACAACATAGAATGACAATTGCTCCCAATAAATTAAATCTTGTAAAGAATGAAATTCAATTTTTAGGCTACAACATCACTAACAGTAAAATAACTCCTACCAAAGCAAACATCTGTAAAATAAGAAATATTAAGGAACCTAAAACAAAAAAGGATGTCAGAGCACTATTAGGCTTGTGCAACTTTTATAGAAAATTCATACCCAACTATGCCCAACTAATTCAGCCCTTAGTAGAATTCACTAAGAAGAAACACTCAAATATAATAAACTTAGATGATAGCAGCAGAGAGGCACTAACTAGACTAAAGGATAAATTTAATGAGAAATTAGAGTTAGGGAGTATTGATCCTATCTCACAACTCCTACTGTACACTGATGCATCCAATAATGGTATAGGAGCATGCCTACTGCAACAGAAAGAGTCAGATCTAAAACCCATAGTCCATATAAGTAGAACATTATCTAAAGCAGAAAGAAAATATTCAATTATAGAAAAAGAACTATTAGCTATAGTATGGAGCATAGTCAAACTAAAACACTATTTGCTAGGAAGATTCTTTACAATTAAATGTGACCATAAACCGCTGTTAGCACTTAAAAGAAAAGAACTAAAGAATAATAGGATAAATAGGTGGTCATTAATTTTGTCTGATTACAAGTTTGACCTACAAAGTATACCTGGTCATGAAAATATATTAGCTGATTTTTTATCAAGGCAGGTAGATCATGAAACAGATACAAATGAGGACAATGATATTGTACATATCAGTCAAAGTATTTTAACTGAGTAACCTCACAATATAATCATAAGAAACCTGACATTTTTCAATCAGGTCAACCTGACATTTTTTCTTGCTATGATGTAACTAGGTCATGACATATTTTTGTTACACTTATTTGTACCATTTTATTGGGTCATGATGACACTTTTTTTTTTGGAAGTTAAACAATATATTTGTCAACTATATGCAACTATTCATAGTTGAAATGAATAACATGACATCTATAATTATGTATGATTAACCAATAAGTATGGAAGTGATTAACTAGATCAAGCTTGACATAATCAATTAAGCATGCAGCAACTGATGAGAGAGCTCAACAGAGATAAAAACATTATTGATGTTATCAAAGCCCTACATCAAAATGGGACAAAATAGGACATCCATAGAAGTGTAGCAAGGATGCATTCTCTTTCCAGCTCTTTTTTCTTGACCATATTATGAGGGAAATGCTAGGAGGATTTACTCCTAGCTTGACCATAAATGAGCAGCCTATTTCTAATCTCAGGTTTGCAGATAATATACACCTCATTGGAGAAAATGCAGACCAGGTACAAGATCTTACCACAAAACTAGATGCTGCAGCTACAACAGTTGGCAAGGAAATCAGTGCTGAAAAGAGCAAAATATTAGTTTGTGATGTAGATAGTAAGAGATGTTGCATACAATAGAATGGCCAAACATTAGAAGTTGACTCGTTTAAATACTTAGGGTCTGGAACAATAAAATCAGCTTCCTAGTAAAATTAAAACTGTATTCTTCACTAGTAATCTCTGTGCTTATATATGGTTGTGAAAGTTGGACACTGAATGCTGAGGCTTTAAGAAGAATTCAAGCCTTTGAGATTAAATGCTACAGAAAATTACTGGGTATCAGATATGAGGAAAAAAAGACAAACGAGTTTGTACATTAGCAAGTCAACACTCTGGCTGGCAAGAAGGAAGAGCTTCGCAATACTGTGAAGAGACGAAAGCTGATCTGGTTTGGTCATACTGTAAGACATGACTCACTATCAAAAGTCATTCTTTAAGGTACATTGGAGAAAGGGTCATCCAATGAATAGCTAACTAGATAACATGGAATGGACCGGCCTTTCTCTTAAAATCCTGCTTAGAACAGCTGTTGATCAAGAAAAGTGGAGGAAATTGGTTAGTGAAACTGTCACAGCATCCCAATGGCAAAAGTCAAGGGACAGGGTGATGATGAGATAAATGATTTTCTTGCTAGATCAGTGATATTTAATTATATAAAATTATAGGCAATTTCTTTACAAGGTATGCAGTAAAGTTCTTATCTTATCTTATATAATACAGACGTTACTTCAAAAAAGAAGATGATTACGTCCTACGCGTCATGCATTTAGTCATGCATATTAACCAATGACTTAAATTCTGCCAAGTCACTGGTTTTCCTGGCTAGCTCAGGCAACCCATTCCATGCTCTAATAGCACTAGGGAAGAAGGAGTATTTGTACAAATTTGTCCTAGCATATGGGACGAGGAATGTGCCTTTATCTTTGTGTCTTTCAGAGTATTTTATTAAATTTTGTTTTTGTATTTGAAGATTATGGTTCAGTGTTTTATGTATTATTGCTACTTTACTTTTGAGCCTTCTGTCCTGAAGGCTTTCTAAATTTAGTGATTTTACTAAAGGTGTTACTCTAGTCAAATGTGAATATTCGTTTGTTATGAATCGCACTGCTCTATTTTGTGTCTGTTCTAGTTTCTTAATGTTTTCTTGAGTTGAGGGGTCCCAAACAGAGGATGCATATTCTATTATTGGCCTAACCAAGGTTAAGGTTAACCTTGTGGTCTATAGGGCAGATGATGTAAAGGTCATCTGTTTCTGTGGCCTACAGTTAACAAGGGTGTCATGTGGCCAGCACAATGACCAACCACCTTTACTTTTCCCTAACTTATGTCAGGTACCCATTAGAGCTGGGTGGACTCAGAGACGTCTGAAGATCCCGAAATTAAAAATCCCAGTCTTCACCAGGATTCGAACTCCGGTCCTGGGTTCAGAAGTCAAGCGCTTTACCGCTCAGCCACCACGCCTCCAAGATATGCAAACACTGGAAATATTTTATCACATTTGAAAGAATTCAGATTTTAATCTTTCAGACCATTCTTGGCCGAGTCAGCAATGAATGCTTTGGCATCCTCAATACCTCAATAATCACTAATAACAAAAATATTTAAGATTTTTTTTCAGACATAATCCTAATTAGTCATTTGAACTTGTTTGTAATTAAGAAGCTGGGCTAATGAGTCTGCTGAATAGATAAACTCCCTAGCTATTGCATTCTGGGTTGTCTTGATGGTCTTGGGCTCATACCCTCCCTGTTGCCATTTCCCATCATCCTGCCATAGGTTTAAAAGGGGTAGTAAGTAGATTATAATCCTCAGCTCTGAAAGAGCATCTCAAAATTTAAACAATCAATTTGATTCTCTTTGTCCTGCTAAGAAAGATATTATGCTCAACCACCAATTCTGACAATGTAACCTTTGCCCTTCTCACTTTCATCTCAAAAGAACTCTCTCCTGAATATAGTGGCTTAAAAAAATCTAGAATGCAAATCTAGTCCTAGACACTATGCTATTAGAGCATGGAATGGGTTGTCTGAGCTAGCCAGGAAAACCAGTGACTTGGGAGAATTTAAGTCAATGGTTAATATGCATGACTGAATGAATGGCTCGTAGGATGTAATCATCTTCTTTTCTGAAGTAACATCAGTATTATATAAGATATATAAATGCAGTTTCATTACCAGTTGTTCGGTTTCAGTCTATAGGCTTTTTAAATGTATTTTAAAAATCAAAAGCAACAGTACTGTCCTGAATGTGAAATACTAGCTCAGCCAATTTTGCTCCTATTTTATTTTAGATTCTGTAAAGAATAATAAAGCACATCAATAAATCTCTTTGTAAGATGACAGGAATAGCTGCTTTTAAGTACACCTAACTCTATATCTAATAGGTCTAGATTCCTAGAGCCACTACTAGAAACTATTATAGTAGTAGCCTAGTGCTACTACACCTAGTCAGTAGTTTCTATAGTAATGGACATAATCATCTTTTTTTAAGTAACATCTGTATATATAAGATAAGATATAATATAATAAGATCTTAATTGATTTAGCTCTAGAATAATTTTATATCTAAGTCTAGTACACACCTAGTTGACCTAGTCAGATCTGGAATCTAGACTAGACTATAAGTATAAAGTATTAGTATAATAGTTCTAAAAATAGATCTAGATCTGGATTTATTTTATTTTTTAGATCCTAGTTCTAGATCTAGACTAGATCTAGTTCCAAATCAAGTTACATAAACTGAGTGAGGTTGAGATCGTAAAACGCATTATGATCTCAATGTCAATATAATCAATATAAATTTATAAAATATCTAGATTTAGATTTAGCTAGACTTAGTCTAGCAAGACTGTATAAAAGTACCAATGAAGTCCAATCATGTCCAATGGTTATTTAAAAAACAGACAAAGATTCTTCTGTTCCCCTGGCAATCTAATCATTGAATAGAATTTAATCGATCTATCTGATTACTGAATGATTGTGATACTCACTGATACTACTGTTACTTGATTATTATGAACGAATAATAACAAGACTCTGGATATAACAGGAACGTATAAGAAATGAAATCAGCTGTTTAATCTAACGCCATACTGTTTGACAACCACAGTTACAAGGGATGTTACTCCCAAATACAGATTGGTGCAACCTATATAAAACACACATCAACAGCCTTCCCTTTCTATAGCTAACAAAATACATATCAGAAATATTTGCAATTAAAATAACAAACATTAATAACTCATCTTATTTTATAAATATTATAACAACTAAAAATAAAAATAAATTTCAATTGAGAGTGTGACACATATAGAATAAATAGAAAAAATATTTCAACATGCATAGGCCTACCAATATTGTCATAAAAATTCTTAGTACATATCATAATCCCTATGCCACACAGGTCTATATTTTGTATTAGTGCTAGTTCTTGCTGGCATATTTCTATCACAATTAGTGTCTGGTACATGAGAAACTACTCCAGACTGTGCTGCATGTTGAGAACAGTTATCAGCAAAATCTGGCCTTTCATTATCATCATCATCCAAGACATTCCCATCATAGACATCAGTGTCTTTCAAAATAGTTTTCCTTGGCCTAATGTGAAATCTGTTGCGTAAGTAGAATCCTCCATTATCTCCCTTGATCTTATAAGATCTTGGAGATGGTTGTTCCCTGATTATTCCAGGATACCATCCTGTTTGACCTGGGATTTGGTAATAAATAGTTTGCCCTAGATGGAGTTTTGGTAAATCCCGAGCTTGCTTATCATATTGTCTTTTTTTGTTCACTTAAACACTTTGAAATTATATACTACTGCAGTAAATCATCAGTGTGTTGAAATAGAGGCACATATGCTTATGTCACGTCTATTTGTGAGACAATATTACATCCGAAAAACAGCTTGTGAAAACTATAATTCTACAAGTATAGATGGTTAGTCAATAAAATAATTGTTTTGTGCTAATATGTTGATATTACGTCATTGTTTGTTGTGAATGTTTATGTGAGAAAGTACTTGAAAAGATAATGTAATAAAAATGAGAGTCTTCAATGTCTACTTATATCAACACAAAGTCTCTATTTATTAATTGTTATTACTAATGTCTACAGTATTTTTTTATAACAAAACAGCAGAATGTGTTTTCAGAGCACTGAAAGGTATTTTTGTTGGTCATGGCATAGCAGAAGAAATAGTGAGTCATTCAACATTCAATATTTTGCTTCTGAATGGGGTTTCAAGAAAACAACATCAAGCCCCAGGTACCCTCAATCAAATGGTCAAAGTGAGGTGCATGTATGTATCGTAAAGAAGATATTCAACAAAACATATAAAAGTGGAAAGGATCCATATCTCGCTATATTCGAGTATAGAAATACTCCGATAAGTGATGAGGGACATCATTCCAACATATCCTAAACTATTAAAACCATCGGTAGCTGAAAATGCAGAGACATTACTCAAAGAACGACATATGAGAAACAAAGCGAAATACGATGTTCATGCAAGATTACTTTAAAATTACTCTGTAGGAGAGAAAGTGAGAATTCGTCTAGGACAAACATGGCAGAAAGCAGTTGTTAAAAAAAAAAACATCACCCAGATCTTATATCATAAAGACAAACGATAGAAAAACCTATAAACGAAATCAATGCTTTTTAAATAAGTTTCGTAGAAGACATCTCTGGGTACTATGATACCGATGAAGACAATGAACAGCAAACTGTTGAACAAATAAAACAGACAGTTATAGACCAACGTCTACACAACTTGTGCCAGTAAAGACAACCCGAAGTGGTCGAGTTGTTAAAGTTCCTAGTAGATATCAATCTTAAGAACTTTAAAATGAAGGATGTGATAACAACCTTAAAAGGAAGGATGAGTTAATATGTTTATATTACTTCATTGTTTGTTGTGAAGTTTATGTGAGAAATTACTTGAAATGATGTGACGTACTAAAGATGAGAGTCTTCAGCCTAAACAATAATTGTATAAACACTGGAAAAATCTTTTATTACGGCGATTGGACGCACGATCACATGCAAACTACTGTAAAAAAAAAAAAGCAAAACTAAAATTATATGGCGATATTACAACGTCCTCATGGCTCGCAAAGACTTTCCTTCAGGGAAAAAGAAAAAAGGCAGATAGAGACAGATATGGAAAAACAACATCAAGGAATAGACGGGCCTATCATTAAGGGAGAATATGCCCAAGGCAAAAGACATAGAAGAATGGAGAAAGATGGCTAACAGATCTTGTGTGGCGCTCAACGGTTCAATATACTAAGGGATTAGTGAAGGGGAGATATCTTTCAAATAGCATTACGCACAGGTTACACCAGTTGATTTGTTCCAAGGCTATATATTTTTTAGGTCCAAACATTCTCTTTTTAAAACTTTTTTTAAACAATAAACGATACAACTATTCAAATAATATATTGAAATATCAGGCAGCTCATAGCCAAGGGAACAATAGCAATACGTATGTTTTATAATTAATTCAAGAACAGTTCTCTCCCGCCATCCACCATCCATTTATCTTCTGCTCTCCATAGTGCGCTGGTGCGCACCGCAAGATCACTGCAGGACACGGTTATTACATTACATCTTCTGATGTCGGTTCGTCCCGAAGTTATTCCGCCAGCGGTCTATTTTAGTTTTCTTTCCGTCTACTACGCTTGTCTTCAATAAGGGCTTTCTTTTGGGTCTCAAATGTGTGTCCCAAGGCCTAAGTGAGAGCTCTCCAACTGTCTCTTTTAGAGGCCATCTGCTGCCAGCTACTTTTACCAATGCCAGTGAGGGCGAAAGGGCGCCTGAGTTGATATTTATAGTGCTTAAGAAGGGGCATCTGTTACGCCACCCTGCTTGAAGCTCACAAAAGAAGATCGCCTTTGGCATGCTCTCGTCTCCCATGATCGATAAGTGTCTGACCCAGCGCAGCTGTTAAATGATGATTAGTGCTTCATTATTTCCCACACCGGCCTCCAGCAGAACATAGTCGTTTTTAATGTAGTCTTGCCAGCGTATGCCCATTATGGTATGAAGGCATCTTTGATGGAATCATTCGGAGCCTTAAATGCCTTCGATAGAGCACCCATGTCTGATCCATACAAAAGTGTGTTGAGAACAACTGCTTATAAACATTGATTTTTGTTGCTAGGGGAAGAGACTTATTCCGACATCTCTGTTTGAGGCGACCAAAAACACTGTTGGCCATTGCGAGACGGTTGTCTATTTCTCTGGACAGTGACGCATCGTTGGACACTGTGCAGCACAGGTAGGTAAAGTGGTCAACAACATGAAGGAGATTGTCATTCACGTTGATTTATGAATCTGGATTAGTTCCCATTGGGGACTTCTAAAGCATGACCTCCGTGACGCTGGGACGCAGGAGGTACGCGCTCATTCTTTGAATTCCTTAGCTCTGCTTAAGGCGCAACAAACTAGACTATGCATGGGTGCCTCTAGAACTGTCGACGGCCTCGCCTATATAGTTAATATAGTATATAATTTATGTTTAAACACACGCTAACAGCCAAAAAAAAAATATATTCTAAAACATATTTGCTAATTTTCGTTTACATTAAAAGAGGGTGAAACCACAAATATATGATACTAGCATTACTGGTTAAAAGTTATTGTGATTTTAAGTTTTTCCATGGTTAGATATAGGGCCTGTAGATACTAAGGTATTTTGTAGTAGGTCTATTAATTTTAAGAATATAACTTATGACTACTAGTCTACTTGTAATAGGTAATATAATAGGATTAAAGATTTAAAAATATAAAAATATCTGGGTATATCAAATATTCATTGCGTGACTTGAACAAGGATAAAGATTTTTTTAGTTGACTTTTTTCTTTTATAATAATTTGTAGTTTTCTACAACATAATAGTAAACAATAATTTAGTCACCACAATATCATTTTACTTACTATGGCTAATAAAAAAATGGCAAATTGCAGAAGAGTTCCAATCAGAATTTAGTGTTCATACAATTTGTTCCAGTCGATGGCCCTACTGACAAGGGAAATACAAACAAAACACGATGACTCTTCATCAGGAAAACGGGAGACTACTCCGAAGACTACGTCTATGTGCTACATCATATAACATGTAACATAGCGATCAACAAGAGTGCTTTAAAAAGACAAATTAATGTCAATCATATTTCTAAGGATGATGGCTCAAGTCCGATGGACCAAAAGTAAAACATACCTGTCAAAGATAAATCAAAGAAGTTAATGTATTTTTTATTTATTTTTCTTAACAGGGGATGGACGTAGATGGTTAAAAAAAAACAACAAAAAAACATGGTTACCTTAGAAAAGAGAAGGCAACATTGGCCAGAAATGTTAGAGGGCTGAATAAAAAAAATGTTAACAAGCAAATAAAAAAAGGCCACTTAAAAAACAACAACAAAGCATTGAGTGAAAGGAGAGTCCCTATCAATCGCGGCTATATCTCTCAATGTTACAAGACTTATCTCTTCTTTTTCTATGTACAACAAAATTAATCAATTATCACTAATTGATTAACTAAGTGGTAAAAATGTTTTATTAGCGGCCCCCGAAAGGGGAAAAGACGCTATTAGTTTTGTGCGAAATGTCTGTCCGTCTGTCCCGTTTAGATCTCGTAAACTACAAAAGATATTGAAAATCCGACATCACAATATTTTAGACCATTCAAAGTTCTGATGCAACGGCTCCTTTCTTTTTTAAAAGCGAAAAATCTAATTTTTAAAATCAGTTATGCAAGCAGTTTTTTAAAGAGAAAAAGCTAATTAGTATGCGTTATAAGTTAGACCAAATTGTAAGACAAATTTCCTTACGGATAATAAAGATTATTATTATTATTATTATTATAAAAACGAATAGTAATCTTGTAAACTTCATTTTCCTTAACTTTTTTTTTCTATTGCGGACATTTTTTTTTTTGAGCATTCGAATAAGAGATTGATTGAGTAGCTAACACTTGAGGATTTATTCTGTGCATTACTTGTGTTTCTGCGGGGTTTTTTTGTGATTCTGTGGATTTTTGTGTGTTACTGTTTGGAGTGGACGGCGCGAGGGTTGTGTAGTAAAGTACTGTGTAGTTTGTAGTGTAGTTATCGTCTCTTTTCTGTCTCTGTACTTGTGATAAACCCTTGTAAAAATGTCAGTTAAGACATTTTTTATTGAAAAAAAGGACCTGGATGGTGGACTTGTCCACGCCCAGGTACATTGCTTCTAAAGCTGTCAGGCCAAGGGGCTGTTAAGGCCACTATGGCGAGCCTAATAGAGTGCCTGAAACTAACACCGGACGAAGTGAGTTCTCTGTCGCTTCGAGAACCCCTTTGTCTGGTTCCTGGTCCCAACATCCGCCCGAGTGAGAACCCGTATACTAGGGAAATCATTTGGGAATGAGAAGGACTTCAAGGTAGATGTCTGTACCTTAAAAGACGAAAAAATCAGGGTTATCCTTCACTGGGTAGCACCAACCATAAACAAATCAAAGATAGGAGAAATCTTTGGAGCCTTTGCAGAAGAAGGCTCCAAGATAGAGCCAAGCAAGCTAGGCAACTCAGATAAGTGGGCGGCTTTGAATAAAACTCCGCAAACAGACTGAACTCTCTGTGACGAAACGCGTCCCTTCTCAATACAGAACTGACCAGTGCGGAACTAACCCCCCCCTCTTAACCACTAGTTAGCATTGTATAGCCCCTTTTTACACTAAACCGACCAGTGTAGAACACAAACATCCTATTACACCAAGGTTAGATCCAACCTTCAAATTATAGGCCATAAACACACATCCCAAGTTACACCCAAACGCTGAAACAAACGTACTCAGCCGTTAAGTTCAGGAACATTAAAATTGAAAGTTACGCCCCAAACGCCGAAACAAAAGCACGCAACCGTAGAGTCCAGGGACATTAAATTTTGGTGTCCACGTACATCCCTTTGAGTCGACACTCCTAACGCCCAGGGCTATTCAAATCGTTTCCGTTCGCTGTACCATCGAGCGATAGTCCAACCTGATAATTGTTGCATGGTTCCGCTTTCATCCTCCTTCGCCCCCCCCCCCCGGGTCGCGGGTTAAAGAAGTCAGGTGAGTGAGCCCCAAATGAAAAGATTGGTCCAATTTAACAATTCTAAACTCAAAAGACTCGCTGGCCATTGGATCGTCACTACTCTTAACATACCGCTCGGGAACCTATAAAAGCCGGAGACGAAAGTTTCAGGTTAATGCCATTCTAGATCAGAATCACTGAGAAGTCAGAAGACTCTCAAGTCAACGATTTATTTGGGAACTTGTGTAAGGCAAAGCGGGTGAGTTGGAAAAACTTTATCATTATTATTTAGTGTGTCATCGCCTGTAACATTTACGTTCATTTATCATTACCATGTTAACACTTGTTTGCTTCCAAATATTATATTTGTAAATCTCTATGAATATGTGCTCCTTAATAACTCGTCAATGTTGACTGTATTCCCAACGGTGGACATCCACCTTACAATTTAGTTAATCCTAATGTCTATTTATGCATTTGTTATTTATTCATATCCAATATTCATCTGGACCTACTCGCGTCTAGATTATTTCCTTGCCTGTGCATATGTACCTGTATATGTGCATATATATATACATTATAATTATGCTTGTTTTTGCTATGCACATACTGTGCTGTTACCATGCATCCTTAGGCCCGAGAATCAGTCTCGCGTGTCTACCCCACCATTTTCGGCTTGTCGGCCTGCATAGTTATGTGCCCTTTTCTACCCCCCCCCCTTTTCTTGTCACGACCCTCTGGTCAAGATCGATCGTGGACTTGTTTACCTGTGGGTCAATGAGGTCGTAGGGGCTACAACCCTGTAATACGGTCCCCCTGTTTCCCTCCTCATTTATGCCCCTGCCTTGTACATTAATATGTGTATTCGTAATATTGTTATTATATCATTTGTATAGCAATTATTATCAGACCTTGTGAACTGTCGTTAACATGTATCTTAGTTAGTCTGAGGGAGACGCTCCTATCAAGGATGCGCCCCTCGCCAACCAGCCTGTATGGTTTAATAATTCAGGCTCCTCTCATGTCTCATTTCATAGCCTCCTACACCAGGGCTGGCGTGTTTTGTTGCCTGAAGGCAGTCCTCAGCAGCTCTCCACACATTCCCGTTGAGGGTGAGTCACTCATCGCCCTTGACCAGAACTGAAGGCATTCCAGGCTGAAGTCCCAGGACCGGTCTGCAACTACCGCAGGAATAAGCCCACCGCGTGGCATCCTCATATTCCTCACACTAGCGCCTGCCTACCTGCAGGCCACCAGCAACTGGCTGCCAGCACAACGCAGTTTCAACTTACCCCACCCCGAAGGAGAACCTGGAACAACAGATAAGTGAGAGACAGCCGAATAAGCAAACCATACACGAATCTTTATGAGCAACATCCCATTATATTCAGTTACGATACGAGGACGATCCGAGGACCTACAAGGTCCTCGTGACCATCCCGAGACGTAGACAACAGTGATGGCATTGCGGACAGGATCAGCACTGGTCAAACCAGTGTCCAAATAGGGCGAACCCCAGACGGGACCAAAACCCCACAGAAGGTGCAAAGGAGGTAGGAGGGAAAATCTCCTATGCCATGGCACTAAAAGGGGAGGGAGATAAAAAGCAATCCGAGATTGATCAACAGCTAAAAAAAGATGGCTTCACAATGGTTGAAAGCAGCAAAGGAGGGGGAAAAAAACAAAAAGAAGCTATGGGAGCTACTCCAAGTGGTCTCCCTCCACCTAACAGCCCTGAAAACAAATCTAAGCAAAGTAAAAAAAAATTAAAACATCCGGAGGGGCAAGTTCAGCACCCACCACCAAAAACCAAAATAACAAGAAAGAGGGCCCTCTCTCTATCTCTTCCTCATCAGAGGATCTAAACTAGGATCCCCGGGTAGAGGAGGACAAAAGAGAGGAAGAACAGTTCAAGCTTGAGCTGAACTTTCCAGACTCCCCGTCAGTGCTAGTCATAGATGAGGGCGAGGACCTACACACATTCAAACACATAAACAACATAGCAACAAGATAAAATGCATACACACACAATAGAATAACAAACACGCAAACCAATCTTACACACTCATGGCAGACATCAAAATTTTGACACTCAACATCAGAGGGCTTAACAATAAACACACATACATAGCACACCTCACAAGGAAATAAAAGCCAGATTTTATCTTTCTGCAAGAGACCAACACACAGAGTACAAGGCCAAAAAAGCAGTCTCTCTTATGGGCCTCCAGGAGGGTTATTTTAGTTAAGGTAGAAAGCCACGAGGAACAGCCATTTTACAAACATCCAATAGGTTTTCAATCACACACTCATGTCAAGACAATAGCGGGAGGATAGTAATAATTAGGACAAGCTCACAAAAACACACATACACACTAGTCAACATTTTTGCACCCGCTCAAAAAAAAAGAGAAACACGAGTTTTTTGGAATGCTAAGTGACATTCTACACACTCAGTACGCAGGAGAAAATTTGATAGTAGGAGGTGATTTAAATTACATTGATTTCCAATTAGACAAGCAAAACACAAACACAGAGGGTCCTGCTTCTCGTGTAACAATTAAAACGCATGACTATTTGGGGGGGAGTCATCAAGGCTTTCCGGTTAGTAGATGCCTATAGAGAAGTAGAGGTCACGGGCCGGGTCACCACGTTCAGGGACAAGGCACACCAAATAGAAACACGGATAGATAGAGTGTCAAGGGCGTGCGAAACAAAAAGTGTAACACATCTCGTAGAGACGTTACAATATACAGACCATAAAGGAGTCTTAGTGGAACTGCTGAACCCAAAACTAAAACAGAAAAAACAAAAAACACCGATTTGGAAACTTAACAACGACCTCCTAAATGACCCGCTCTATTTAAAAACAATCGCAAACCTCCTCAAAATATAATACATGACTCAAACACACCCCATTTCAAAGTCACACAAATATGGACGCTAATTAAAAGCTCCATTAAGCAGCAAAGCCTAATACTGGCCACACTAGTCAACTCAAAAAGGAAAAAAGAAGAGGAAAGACTTAAATATTTACTAACACACGAAGAAGACGAAGCAGCCAAAACACATATACTAACACAACTAGACGAACTATTTAACTATCAATACAAAGGAGCGGAATTGAGGTGCAAAAGTAAAAAAATAACCGAAGGGCCTAACAAACTTTTTTAATCAGCAGAACAAAACATACAAATTGACAGAACTATTGACAACATTATTGATAGTAAAGGAGAAACTATACACGACCTGGACAAAATAACAGACCTATTTACGAAACACTTTACTAATTTGTATGACAAGGAACAGACGGACGACAACGCACAAAAAGTATTTTTACAGAACTGCAAAGAAATTCCATTGACAGAACAGATAGAGATAGACGCTCCCTTTACGCTAGACCAGCGGTTCTCAACCTTTTAAGCACGGTGACCCCTTTTTACAATCTCCCACTCTGCCGCTACCCCACCTCACACACACACATACATAGAAGAATAGACAATAACAATCCATATTTTTTATGGTCTTAGACGACCACTGGCAAATCGTCAATCGACCCCCAAGGGGGTCGCGATCCACAGGTTGAGAACCCCTGCGCTAGACGAACTGAGGGCTGCTTTAGATACAACACAAAACAACAAATCCCCTGGCCCAGACGGTCTGACGTTTGAATTTTACAAAGCCTTTTTTTCCCCAAATAGGACCCCTACTATTAAACCTATACAGCGACATGTTATTGACAGAAGTTACCTAGAAATTTCAACTTAGCATACATCACACTTCTACCAAAAAAAAAAACACCTCACCTAGCGACTGTCGACCTATCTCACTTCTAAACACCGACTACAAACTCCTGACGAAAATGATTTTTCTAAGACTAAAACCCCTCATACCACACTTAATAGGACAGGACCAATACTGTAGCAACCAAGACAAAAACATCGACGAACTTAACCATTTTTAAGAGACATTATATATTACTGTAAAGACAAAGACTTGAAAGCAGCCCTCTTTTCTATTGACCAGGAAAAGGCCTTTGACAGAATAGACCATGACTACTTTTTCAAAATACTAGACAAGACGAAGACAGATGGAAGAATGAAGAAATGCATAAAGCTAGTTTACACTGATGCTACAAGCAAACTCATAATAAACCAAACCCTTAGTGGCAGTATCCTTATTAGAAGATCTGTTAGACAAGGGTATCCCCTTTTTCCCTTTTTATACACCCTTTGCATAGAACCCCTTTTAGAAACCATCAGGCTAGATAGTGGAATCACGGGGATAAGAATCCCAGGCCCCACGCCCGTAGTTAAAGCATACGCTGATGACATCCCCCTTTTTCCCTCCTCAGAAAAAGACATAGCCGCAATCATAGATAAGTTTATTCAATTTGGGAGAGCAAGCGGATCAAAAATCAACATAAATAAATCTTGTATTATGAGATTGGGCAGGTGGGAAATCCCATCAAACATCCCCTTTAACCTTAAAATAGAGAAGGAAATTAAAATATGCGGCATCACGTGGACAAGCAACCCAACATGTTACCACACACAGCAGTGGGAAAATATTTTAAAGAAAACCAAAAACACACTTAAAAGATTTCATTATGCAGCAACTACTATATTTGGTAGAGCAATACTAGTAAACTACCTGGTCATCCCGAAGATAGTTTATTTAGCAAACATCACAGAACCTCCATCAACTTTTATACCAAGCATAAACACAATCATTAGGAATTTTATATTTAAAAGCACTATCAGAAACATTAAACACACAACACTTATACAAAACAAAGAGGATGGGGGGATAAACTTACAGGACATCAGAACCAAAATACAAGCACTTAGATTAAAATACATAGGACAAGTAGCCAAGTACCCAAACAATTTTCCATGAACAATATACTACTACGGCTTAAGGTTAAATAAAATAATTCCAATAAAAAATGACACCCCACACCACTTTGGTACAAACACACATCCATTGTACAGATCCATATCAAGAATACTCCCCGGCAATGAACATCTAATACACAGTAAATTAAAAGACACATACACAACACTTAAGAAACAATTACAAGAAAGATTATTCAATAGGATCAAATGGAGTAGACAGGTGTAATAGATTTCAGAGACACTTTTATAAATCTACACAACAAACACATTACACCCAAAGCCAGAGAAATAACATAAAGACTAATCTTCGGGATGACCCCTGTAGGAAGTAAGAAAAGAAATGTATACACATGTGTTCCCTGATCAGTCTTTTTTAAATACATAAGGCATACAGGGCAGCGGTATAAAACCCTATATTGGCTTGCCTTGTCTAATTACTTGCTACTACCTGGGAACATAGCATTGCTTCAAAGTCAATTTCCTGAAAGATTGTTAATGTTGCTGTGCAACTTTGTTAATGAACTCATTTATGTTGAAGATTGTTACTGTTAAAGCAATAATACTGAGTCTACTTATCAAGAAAGTCCTTTTTCTCTATATTACTTCGTAGAAAAGATGTGGTTCTGTTGTGTAAAATTAAATATTATTATATGTCTAAAATACTATTTGATGAGACAGAATGGAAGCTTAGGATGAAATCAGTCACTTTTTCCTCTTCGCACTACCACCAAGTTCAATACATTATGTCCCCTTTAGCCATAAAGTGACAACGACAAATGCCAAGTGCTTGAAAGGAAACATAAACTAATTGGATACAATTACACTACAGAGTTCTTTTTGCTTCGTTTAATTTTTTTGAAAATGTCTACAAGATAAGATAACTTAAATTCAGGTTGACTACAATTGACAACCTTAGCGTTGTCAAATTAGTAGATATTAAATACATTGTAATTTCTTAACCACTCATGTTGTTGTTGTTGTTTTTTTTGTTTTTTTTTAATGTCTACAAATTAGTGGATATTAAATGAATTGTTATTTCTTGACCACTCATGTTTTATTTTTATTTTTTTTTTAATGTCTACAAATTATTAGATATTAAATGAATTGTAATTTCTTGGAGAAAAAAAAAAGAATAAAAGATTGAGCGGTAAAGCGCTTGGCTTCCGAACCGGGGGTCCCGGGTTCAAATCCTGTTGAAGACTGGGATTTTCAACTTTGGAATCTTTGGGCGCCTCTGAGTCCACTCAGCTCTAATGGGTACCAGACATTAGTTGGGGAAAGTAAAGGCGGTTGGTCGTTGTGCTGGCTACATGACACCCTCGTTAACCGTAGGCCACAAAAACAGATGAACTTTACATCATCTGCCCTATAGATCACAAGGTCTGAAAGGGGAACTAGTTAGGCCAGGTTCACATCTAACTTTATATTCACTTTCACCTATCTTTTGATCTGCGGGACCGTTGGGGCACTACACAAGATCTGTTAACCTTCTTTCTCCATTATCTCTCATTTGTCTTTAAGATATAATTTCATTCGGATGTTCTTTCTGAAAATATTGAAGCCTGGCTGGGTGGACCACTTCGAGGGCCGATTTTGAGTTTGTGTTTCCACACAAACTATCTTTTGTAACCTTGTTAATTCATGTGTTGTCAAAACAGTCATAGAGTCGTCATAGACAATTAATAATTGTGCGAAATTTCCACTTGATTCTAAATTAAAAAACTGAAAACAAAATTTGTGTTAAGAATCCACCCAGACAGACAGACAGACGCAGTGAGTTAATATAAGCTATGTAAAAATATATCAGTGTGTCAACAAACCAGGTTGAAGTCAGTCTTAGCGAATAGAGCTTCTCTTTCATTAGTCGATGTGTTGTCAACTTGATCACAGAAATATCCATAACTTTTGAAGACAAAATTGAAGCATTTTATTTTAGTCATACTTCTAGAAGGCAAACCAGTTGGGTTAGGAATCAATGGCAGTGAGAAGATAATTACAGAATCCATGTGTTTATCTAGCGGTTCATGCTGAGATTCAAACTCTGCTTATTGGTTTTCTAGTTAATTCAAACTTATTTCTACAGTGAGCTATGGAAAGTGCTCTCAATTAGATCAACTCATTACATACATATAAACTCTAAAAAGGACTCTTCACGAATGCATAATCAATTTATGTGACTGGAAAATACTAGCGGGATCGTGGCAACAAGTGGTCAGTCGTGACCAATAACTGTTTGCCTCGTGCACTCAGGCCTACGACTGTGTTGGTACAAGAGATGGTTGTCATTAGTTTGAAAAAGTAAAGGCGGCTGGTCGATGTGCTGTCCACATGATACCCTTGTTAATCGTCGGCTTTATAAACAGATAAGCTTTATATAATATCCGCCCTTTGGATCGCAAGATCTGCAAGGGGAAGTAATGCTTCTTGTCTTCATTACAAAATACTAGAAAATTATGCACGTCATTTTTAACACTATCACCCAGTCACACACCTAAAATAAAGTCTCTTTAGTTGACTACCAGGGAAACGGTAGCCTAAATAAACATTATAAAATATAGATGGATAGATAGATTAGATAGATAGATAGATAAATAGATAGATAAGGCAGACAGACAGACAGACAGACAGACAGACAGGCAGGCAGACAGACAGACAGACAGACAGATAGATAGATAGATAGATAGATAGATAGATAGATAGATAGATGGATGGATGGATGGATGGATGGATGGATGGATGGATGGATGGATGGATGGATGGATGGATGGATGGATGGATGGATGGATGGATAGATAGATAGATAGATAGATAGATAGATAGATAGATAGATAGATGGATAGATGGATAGATAGATAGATAGATAGATAGATAGATAGATAGATAGATAGATAGATAGATAGATAGATAGATCCTATACCATTTCTTTGCCGATGACTCAGTTATACGATTCCTCAGTACCCTCAGAGGTGTCGCATCTGGCAGAGAAAATCAGTAGTACCGTTGCAAGGGTGAGCAATTGGATGGTTTAAAATAAGCTCAAGATGAAAGAAGATAAGACAGAAATAATTAAGATTGACACTCGGAACAACGTCTCAAAAGTTGACAGCACAGATTATCTTTTTATCACGAACTGCCAGCTTCCTTATGTCCATGTAGTGCGGAATCTTGGGAGTTTTCTTCAACTCAACACTATCTTTCGACCCATACATAAAGTCAGCTCTGCAAGGGTCTTTATCTGCAGCTGCGTAGATTTGGCCAGATCCGACCATATTTAACAACGGTGTCAACAAAAACGCTAGCTGTGGCATTCATACTCTCCCGCCTTGACTACTGTAACGCCGTGCTAGCAGGTATACCTGATAACGAAATAGCTAAACTGCAACGTATACAGAACAACGCCGCACGAATAGTACTTAGAAAAACAAGAGAAGATTCTCCTACTACGCTCTTGGGCACGCTCCATTGGCTTCCCGTGAAAGCGAGAATCGATTACGAGGTCGCCACACTTTGTCATCAGTGTCTATATAACAATGAGATGCCCTTGTACCTTAGAGAACTGATTACTCCATATGTCCCCCAGAGAGCCCTGCGCTCAATGGACTCAACGCTTTTAGTGGTGCCACGTTTCTCCCTCAAAAGCAACGGTCTGCGGGCTTTTTCAGGGCACGGACCAAAGGTTTGGAACTCACCCCCCATTGATCTCAGACAAACAACACGCTATACCACTTTTAAGAAGAACATTAAGACCTACTTGTTTAAAACTTTTTTAGATTAGTATTTGATTTCTGTTGTGTTTGTGTTTGTAATGTTTTACAGCGCCTTAAGCCTACATTTTGTTTGTTAACAGCGCTTTATAAATAAAATTATTATTATTATTATTATTATTATAGATGGATAGATGGATGAATGGATGGATGGATGGATAGAGATAGACAGACAGACAGACAGACAGACAGATAGATAGATAGATAGATAGATAGATAGATAGATAGATAGATAGATAGATAGATAGATAGATAGATAGATAGATAGATAGATACGAATCCCGTATGGGGGACTACCATATGCCAAAGGTATTATTTTTTTAGTGAGCTGAATGGTGGATGGAAATTAGCCGCCACCCCCCATTTTTCCCCCCGGAACGCTTTAAAGGTCAGCTTGCTTTACATGACATAGAAGAGAGCGCCTGGCAGAAGGTGACTTACAAACAAAACAGCTGAAGATTTCTCACAAAGACCCAGGGATACATATTTCAGACTAAAAAAATCCACTGCCAGGGACAGACGTAGACGGCGAAAAGACACCCTAAATTGACCACTGGCAGACAATTGTTTGGTGTTTGGTTTACGCAGTATGTTGTAAAATGTTTAGGTCGCAGGCAGTCGCAGGTAGACTGCGTATCCACGGGAAATAGTGCATTCCAATCTTTGTTTTCAAAGACAATCCGTACTACTACAATTATTATTATTATTAACTTCAATGATACGTGGAGATAAACAGTTCAAATTGAAATAAAGTAAGGCACATATAAATTAGTATGCTGTGATGTTGGCACGTGTCGCTCAACTGCCCCAACCCAAAACCCAAACAAAAAAAAACAAAACAAAAAACTAGAGATCTGACTCAAGATGTACTAACTCAAGAAGAGTTGTGCTTTCTAAGTGATTAAAGATTGGACCAAAGCAAGCTTTGCACTCTAGGTTATGCTTGGAAATTATAATCATTTTAATAGGGATCTACTTTCATTTTCTTTGCATTAATTGTAAGTAGAATTGTTGACGTAGTTCACACACAACACTAGGCCAACAGCGAGGTCAAGAAAACTGCAGGTCAAACCTACAACACAATAAAGCACCAAAGCTTACAATGTCTGAAATGTTCATTTGAAACTGGAACATGCCAAAAACTAAAGCGACAATGACCTTCAACCTTTCTTTTTTTTAACCAAAGAGGATGAATAATAACAAGAGGGGAAAACAAACGTTAAATCACCACCCCCTAAGGCCGCCTCTGGTTCTGGAAGAAAATCGTGCCAAATGTAAAATAATTGGTTGATCTACCACCAAAGCGAGTGCCACATCAACCTGTATGTGTGGAAGATTGTGACATTGTCTCAGAATAGTGCACTATAGCCTTTAAAGTCAAATGACTAAAAGTAGCCAACTCTTCCTGGCTTCTTTAGTTTAACTTGTGTGGCCAGATTTTTCAAAGGAGAATACATTCTTTACTAATCATTTCTATGCATTTCTCCTCAACAGAGACAGCAAAAAGTTAATACAATAGTTCCGTCAAATTTCAGACTTGCCACCAGGAGCTATATTAAGTGTTGTCCTGTCATTCTAGCTTATTAAAATATACAAACAGCATCTCTTGAAGAGTAAGGTTAAATTTAACTTGTATTATGAAAGCGAACAAATGACGTCATCAACTTACGCGTGTTTGGGTTTCTAATGAAGAACTTTCGAAGTTAACCTCGGAAGAAGAGTCTTAGAACCTGATAATTCAGTGCTCGTCTGAATTTAATGTCATGAAAGAAAAACAATGTTTAAAACAATACTTGTGTTACACAAATAACAAACTAGTGTTTAAGAGGGAAGACATATTAGAAACTCCATTTATTTCGTGAATATTTCGTAAACACAAGCGGTGTAGCACTGACGCGCTAGTGTGCAAATGTATATATGCAAATCTATATATGTTACATGTTTGACTACGAGTGCGTAGATTAATGAGGAGTGCAGTATTTCAATTGGCTACGCAGCCCCAGCTGCGACCTACATATTTTGCCGCAATCAGTCAAAGCCAGTACTTGATCTATATCAAAAAGAAAAGTAGCGATAACATAGGCCTAAATCAGGACCGGACTTAAACTTAATAAGACCCTAAGCTTTTTGAGAGAGGGGGCCCCTTGTAATCAAAATTGTCCATTTCTTCAAAACAATTAATAATATCTCTGGAAACTATTTTGAAGGATCCCAAGTAAGTGGAAACTCTTAGCTGTAGATTATAAATCATAAACTTACAAATACAAAAACATAAACCTACTAAAATACTCAGATAAACGCAAAGATAAAGAATCTTTTACGCCGAGATGCGATAATTGTAAATGTTTAAAGTACTATAGTTATGGTAATTTTGTTTGCTTGGGAGCTGAGATGTAAGGCTCTTGGCTTCCGAAGCAAAGGGTCTCGGGTTCGGGTTTTGAATTTCGGCCAAGAAACGCATTTATAAAGTTTAACATTAAATTATTTTCATTGTCATCTTTTTTCGTTGCATGTCTTTTTATAGTATGACTCGACAGAACCAAAAGGACGAGCTAAGGCCAAACATTGAGAGCTCCCTTTAATCATATAGTATAAGGGGTAGAGAGTTGTTCTGGCCACATGACACCCTCGTTAACCGTGGCCTCGTTATTACCTTGCCTATAAATCGCAGGGTCTGAAAGGGGAACTATCTTGTTCACTATCGCGTATAACAAACTAGATCTACATATATCTTTTCAATCTCCCTTTATAATAATATTTCTTCATAAGAAAGAATCAAAACCATAACTATAGAATAGGTCTTTGATTAAGATAAGATAAGACTCTCGTGAGATTTGTTTTCTAATACCCCACCCCCGCCTCTTTAGGACGTGTTATCGGGAATTCATGATCTTTTAATTAATAAGCCCGACGCTCGTATTGAATACTAAGATTGATGTGGAATCAATTTAGATGATTTCTAATTCTGAAGAGCTTGTCGCGTGACCCTACATCTATAGCCTACATCAGTCAAGCAGAAAAGAGGGGAGGAAAATCCGTGGTCTGGAGTGGGAATAAATATCTCCGTTATCTTCATCATTAGATTGACATGATGGATAGTGAAAGGACATTAGCTTGCAGCACTGTCAAGAGAATGAATCTTCTGTTGCATTAACAGATTAGTTCTATTTGAGTACATTCGGAGGAGGCTTGCTGAGTGGTAAAGCGCTTGGCTTCCGAACCGGGCGTCAAGGGTTCAAATCCTGGTGAAGACAGGGATTCTCAATTTCTGGATCTTGTCCAATCAGCTCTAATGGATACCTGACAATAGTGTGAGAAACGTAAAGGCGTTTGGTCGTTGTCCTGGCCACATGACACTCTCTTTAATCGTGGGCCACAGCAACAGATGATAATTACATCGATCTGCCCTATAGATCGCAATGTCTGAAAGGGAAACTTTACTAGTTCATTGGGCGTGTGAATGGGGGATGGCTGGAGATATTAATTATGGTAGTGATGCCATAAACTCATCCTTTACCTACGGTTAAAATGAACTTCTCCTTGCCGTCCAAGAAGGAAGAGTCTTATGATTGTATGCTGGACGTTGAAGCTCTGCATGACAATTGTAGGAACATGTAAATCCAGCTTAGAAAAAAATCAGTCACATTTAATGATGTGGTGACCAAAAGATAAATTATAATAGCCGATACTTCTCGGCCAAATCTCATTCCTGTTATATTTTTTAAACTTTAAACAAGTTCTTAAAAGCTTGGTACCTAAGCGATGTATCACAATGTGGCTTAAGTAACGAGGGGCAGAATGTCGGTAGAAATGTAGGCATAAAGCACAAGTCAAAAACGCCAAACAGGCAGTGATGGGAACTAAACTAACTTTTAAAAGTTAAACTAAAACTAGTTTTCAACTAAAATAAAGTAGTTAAACTATTAGTTTATCATGAATTTCAAAAGATAGTTAAACTAAAGAAAGTTAATTAAACTATTACAAACTTTTTTTTTTTTGGGGGGGGGGGGCGCGGAGTTGAACTAGACCTATATAGATATAATCATCCGACTATATGCCTACGGTTCAATCTTATTCTTTTAACATTCTAGTAATATTTATCTATGATAAAATCAGTATTAAGGAATATGTTTCTTACATAAACGTTAATGCACAATAAAATAAAATGTCAAAATAAATATGTGTGCTTGTATTTTTGCCTTGAATTAAAACCTTTAGAAAATAATGGTACTCTTTTTTTTTTTTAAATATATTAACTTATTATATAATGGAAAATCTTACTAGTACTGGTAAAGTTTAAAATCTCACTAAATAACATAGATTTAGAATTTCAAATTAGATCTAGTATCCAAAGAAATAGAAACGAAATCGTTGGAGTTTTAAGAAACATTTGACCTGTATAACTATTTTTTAGTGTAAAATACATGCTTGACTAACAATGCCGATGTGCTATTTTCTTGTCTGACCACTAAAAATACAACTAACACTATTGCATAACCGTAGTGCGAGCAAGAGAAAAATAAAACTGGGTGATCTTGTCATTATAGACTGTACACTCAGTACACCATATAGACCTACACGTGTACATCTATATGGCAGGTTGTTAAAATCAGTCGGACTCACTGTATATTTACTTTCTGGGCAGGGAGGGTGTATAACTATTTTAGCGTACAAATATATCTGCGAACATGCTTGACTAGCCACGCCAGTGTGTTATTTTCTTGTCTGACCTGTCCACATTAAGCAAATACTATTGCATAAGACTTAATGCAGGGTAGTCTTACAGTATTATCGACTACACACGTACAGTACACTAGGCCTACATGTGGTCATGTGTATGTCTAGCTGACCAGGTTGTTAAAATCAGTTGGACACGGTCTATTTACTTTATGGTCAGAGAGGGTGTGGATTAAGATTTTTTTTTCTAGAGTTGGTTACCCTAATGCTTTTAGATCTATATAGGCCTAGCTGTTGATTTAGACTTAATAGATCTCAATAATAAGTCTTAAGACTATAAAAGGGTGTACTTGATGTTCCTGCAGTTAAAAAAATATGTTTGCCGCAAATGAATTGATTAAGACCATTAATCAA